>NC_080063.1:16327796-16522796 GCF_026212465.1 Amaranthus tricolor | reverse complement strand
CTCTGGTGGTAATAAATGAAGAGAGAGAATGAATTGTGTGGATAAAATTAAAAGAGAGTTAAAATGTATGGATGAGTTTTAAAGAAAGTGATGGGCCATTGTCCAAAATAGAAATGATACAAATTAAGTGACACAAATCAAAATAAAAAATGATTCAAATTCAATGGGACGGAAGGAGTATAATATTATTAATGGATTCATTCCTTACATATGTGCTAATGTGCTATCCTATCTAGTGTTAAAGAATATATATAAATATTATTCTTAACATATAGCAGCCATTGAAACATGTGAGAAAGAAACACTATCAATAATTGTAATTTAGATAACATGGAGAGAAACATCTACGAAATTATGATAGTTAGACTATTGCCTTTGTAACTTTTTATTAAGGATATATGATCAATATGCTTTTCATTTAGTTGTACCCTTAAAATATTTGGTAGAAATTGATTGAAGATGATGTGAAGTGTTTATCAAGCTAATTATAGGAGTGATTCATATACTAACTAATTATTTCCCCTTTTGTTATGAAAACATATTCATAATTTCTCCTTTTTTTTTAAAAAAAAAAGTTAAAATTTTAAAAAGTACTTTGACATTTGACATATAATACTAGGACATAAAGACAATTTTAAATTGAAATTCGTACATATTTAGTAGTAGAGAGTGAGTAATTACAATTAATTTATAGTATATAGCTAAACATAAATTGTTCTATATGACAGTCTCATCGAAAAATACGCTTTATACATGAATTAAAAAATACGTCTTAACTCATTAAAAACTTTAATATCCCTCATTTATTGTGAAGTTACCCATCAATTGCGAAATGGCCGGCAATATCATTTTATCATTTTTATTGAACACTTCCAAATTTTTGGACTTTATTTAAGAAATACTTGGTAGAAACATTGTTCAAACAACAAATACACATGAAAATGACAATACTAGTATGAAAGATAAACATTGGTATGTTGTATCCCTTAAGACAATGACAACCTTATTTATTAGCCCCAAACATGCCCCAATGGCTAGTAAGAATGTAAAATTAAGTGGGAAAGTCACAATAGTATGTGACTATTTGATGACATTCATGTAACGATTTCCTAGCTACCAAATCCCATTTCCCATAAAGTCTTGTTAATTGTTATATAGTATTATTGTCTTTGTTTTTTTTTTAATTGTTATTATCGAGTAATATAAGAAAAAGGTAAGAAAATGAAATGAAATAAAGATACATAATAAGTGTTTGTAGATGAGAATCCTGATAAAAAATTTTTATATATTGAACGTGTTTAACGAGTAGTTATTACTTGTTGGCCTATTCTATTAACTTGTTTGACTAGCTGGTAATATTGACTTTTGGATAAGTCGATAAGCTAACTATTTAAGTTAATTATCATGGAAATATTTTTTAAAAAAAAATTATTGGTAAAAACCAAAAGACAATAAAAAAGCTATTTGTCTTTGAAGAAAATATGTGCTGTTAAAGACAAGCTTCGTATTTGGATGCCTAAAGAAAAATATCAAATTAGTAAGGTGTACAAGCATGTTCTTAACTTAACCCCTCAAGTCAAATGGGACAAGTTTGTGTGGAACAGAGCTTCCATCCCTAGGGCACGTTTTATACTATGGCTTATCATGTGTGGGAAGCTCAGAACGAGGGATAAACTTGTCACGATGGGAGTGTTAACCACCAATATTTGCCCTATGTGCAATACCTTCCCCGAATCTATTGAGCATTTGTATTTTCAATGTCCATTTAGTATGCTTTGTTTGCACAGGTTATAGGATTGGCTTAAAGTTCGTTTTTCTAACAATCTACATCAGCTTGCCATTCAGAAGTGGAAGGGATCTAGAGATAGAAGATCGTTGATTCTTACCTGTCTTTGTAGCCTCTCTTATATGATTTGGAGAACTCGGAATGAAGCTGTGTGGCAACTTCACATGAGTAGTATTGATGTTGTCATCAGGAGGATCATCCATAATGTGAGGATTCGACTTGTCAGCCTCTATCCTTTGGAGAGCTGCCAAAGTTGGTTTTCAGAGCTTTTTAGATTTTGAGCTTGTACTGTTTTGCTTTTCTTTTGAGGTGTTTTTCTCTCTTTATGCACATGAAGAGTGAGATGGTTCAACCCTTCCTAGAAGGTGGGCTCCATTTTCACACTAATGTACTATAAAAGAGTTGGTTGGCCCTTTGTTTTCTGCGATGTATGTCTTGGTTGGTTCAATGAAATTTTTCTGTCCAAAAATAAAAAAACTATTTATATTATCCTTTAATCTTTCAAAAATTCCTAATGAATCACCGTTATTAGTTAATCATCACAAAAGAAAAAAATAAATACCAATAAAGTAAATAAAACAAAAAAAGATATATTAAATCTTAATAGCACCACCCTATTAATTTTTTTTGATAATATTATAAATTACCATTATTTACTTAGACTATTTCTTAATTTTTAGCTTAAAAATTAATTTTTGAACAATTTAACCAATCAAAATACCAAAAGCTAAAAACCAACTAAATACATGCATGACTAAAAAGTCACTAAAGTAATACATCAAAACAAAAAAAAAATAGCAAAACAAAAAGGAGTGATAGGAAAGTCGACTCAAGATCACATATGGATTCTTATTATACTCATACTAGTCAAACTATAGGCGCGTGACTGGCGCGTGCCCCGTGAAATTTGCGGATTTTTTCTATGATTTTCCTTCCTTTGAACACCTTCTCCTTTATAATACTACTCTATCTTTTAGAGTTTTGTACATATTAAATATTTTTTTTATCAAAAATTTAAATAATTTCCTATTACAACTTTAAAGTTTAGCATTTTTTCTAATTACATTCTTAATGTTTATTTTTTACAAATTACAGCCACCAATGTATAAATAATTTCCTATTACAACTTTAATGTTTAGCACTTTTTCCCATTACATCCTTAATGTATATTTTTTACAAATTACAGCCACCAACGTATCAAAATTTACCGATTTAGATCAAAATACAGAATCCCAACCATTTAAGTAGTCTGGATTATAGGTTAAGTGATTAGAGTTCTATATTTTTTGTCTGATCCTATAAACTTTAATACTTTAATAATTATAATTAGCAAAAAATAAATATTAAAACTATAATTTGTAAAAATGTTAAACTTTAAGACTCTGATTCACAAATTATTTCAAAAAAAATTATAAAATGGAGCAAATTCTAAAGGGAAGTATAGTTTGACAATTTCAATCTAAAAACCCCCACTTGTTTCCCTTTACCAAACCACACTACCTTATATTCCTTCATATTAAACCCGTCTTTAACCCTTCCCCATTTCATCTCTTTATCTTCATTCTGTACACCAAATCTACAACAATATTTTAAAATTACATCTTCCTTTCCTCATAAACAAAGTCGAAAACCCACAAGGGCAACCTCTCTGAGTCTCGAAAATATGTCAAATTTATGCAAAAACAAGGTCTTAAAATGGGTTGTATTCTTTACTATTTCTCTTTTGATCATGTCAAGTACTTCTTCTGCAAGACACTTGCTTAATTGTAAAAATTCCGACGGTGTTTCGGAACAAAACACTTTAAAGGCTGCCGGAAAGCTGGTTCCGCCGGTAAAGAATAGGTCATCATCATTGTTCTTTAGTATGCTTCCTAAAGGTTCGAACTCGCCACCTTCAGCTCCTAGCACAGGCATTAATAAGATCAATGATTAGCTTTTGTGCATTGAACTGCCTTTTTAACACGTGTGATAGTTTCACCTTTAGACACTCTTTATACATAGGCTGAATATATAACTCAATTAATACAATTATCAGCATATGAGTTATTTGTTTTGAGAATGTAAAAAAAATGTCTGACAAGAGTAATTTTTTGAAATTAATGATTAGCTCAAAGAGTAATAATCATCAATTGTTTTAGGATTGACACTTGATAGTGTTCATGTAAATATGAGATGGGATAATATTGTAAGAAATTTTTTTTGATTCTTTGTCTTTAATTTTTGTTTTAGTTCAATCACTTTTATATTGAGACAAAATTTAAATTCTACCATGTTTAAGTCATGATTCACTTCACATTATACTAATTTTCAATTTATACAACCTTGGATAATCGATTGTATTATTAGTATTATATAATTATTTATGTGTATACAAATTTTGTGTATTATTACATGAATGTGTATATATAGCAGTAGGTATAGCTGGATTTTAACATGAATATACTTAGTACTTCTTTTTACTTACATCCAAATTAATCTGTGCATTATTTATTATTCTATAATATTTTATATATTACAGTTATTATACGAGAAAAAATATAATAATAATAAAATTGTTTTATTTGTTTCGTCGAATATTCTCATACTTTTAAATTTTTATAATTTTTTAGTTGTGTATAAATCTTGATATAAACGATCCGACAAATCAACATACTATGCTGTGTACAAATAATATCTTTTTAAGTATAATTTTTTTTCCATGCTTGATGAGATGTGTAGTTGGTAGACCTGTCAAATGTTTAATATTTTGAATGATTCTGGGTTTGACTCAAGAATTGCTTCTTGATCAATATTTAATGTTTTTGTAATTGAGTTTGCTAATTCTTTTTTTAATTTGTTTTATTCAATTTTTGAGTTAATTGTCGATTATCATGATAAATATTTTTTTG
Source organism: Amaranthus tricolor (assembly GCF_026212465.1). Lineage (NCBI taxonomy): Eukaryota > Viridiplantae > Streptophyta > Magnoliopsida > Caryophyllales > Amaranthaceae > Amaranthus > Amaranthus tricolor. Next base: position 16,518,122 of record NC_080063.1, on the reverse strand, counting down.
AGATTAATTTTACCAAAACAAAAATATCCAATTCCACTTTTTATGTACTGATGATGACATTATATTATTTTCAATTTCTTTCTAGTTATTAATTTTTAAATTAAGAAATTTAAAATTAAGAAACATGGGAGAGTAGTTATTTTATGTTTTTAGTTTGTTTAGAAAAATGAGATATGGTATTCTACTAATTAATTCTAGTAATTGCCTATATAGATTATGTTGTTCCTCAACTTTTTCTTTATATTAAAATTAGTTTCCTCAATTTTTACTAATGACGACATTATATTATTTTTAATATACAATAATTCTATAGAGCTTAAAAATTAAGAAATAAACTAAAGTTTTAACATTCATCATTCTCTTTGACTTTTATCACAAATATATAGTTAATCACTGATTGTTGGTATTTTTGGATCATTAGATGCCATCTATATATTTAATCTACAAGAAAAATGCAAATCAAAGACGTACATATATTATTTTCGCTTATAATCTAAACTCATAAAATATCATAATTGAAATTTAATATTATTTGTCTGTTTTAAGAAATTTGCCTCACTTTTTTTTTAAACTATCCCATTAAATTTACTTTATTTTTATTTTTAGTCATACTTAAATATTCTTTAATTTTGATCCACACGTTTAACTGATTATGTATTTTTCTTATTTTTTTCATAAAATATTACTTTCAATGGGGCATTTCATGAGACAATGAGAGTATTTCAATTGAATAGTTAAACCCTTTTTCATATGCTAAATATTTCAAACTCAAAAATGATTATATGCCATGACTTCAATAATTTAGGTTGACACAGTTCTTAAAAATTTATTCAACTATCAAACAAAACCTAAATTATTCTCTTTCCTTATGATTAAATTAATCTTATATGAATTTAGTACACAAAAAATATCGTAAACTAACTTTAAATTTAAAGAGTGTGAGTCAGAGAGTGATGAGAAACACATAGACTTGTGAATGAGACATTAAGATATTATGCACAATAAAAATAGAAGACTAAAATCACATTTATTAAACTGTCGTAAATTTTTCGATTTGAAAATCAAGGCAGGAAATATTGAAAACTTTAATAATTGAAATTACTCCTAAAAAGTAGGGGCAAATACATTAAGATGGGGTTAAAGCACCGTGAAAGGTCTGCCTTCTATCTATATGAGAAAATATTATATGATTCAAACAAACTAATATATTTAAGTTATAAGGTGCAGTAGTAGAATTAATCGGTCTCTTTCATTCTTATTTAATCAACACAATGAGTTGGTGGATTATCTACGTTGGGTTTTGATGTGGCACGGTACCAAACAATATCTATTCATCTGTCAAGTTCATGTTCATATATATATGCAATTCTCATTTTTGGTAGAATTTGATTTTACAATTAGATATTTTAAATACTTCTTTTGTTTTTTTTTCTACTCTAAACTCTATATAAAAAAACTTCATGTAAAATTTAATTAATAGATTCAATTTAATACTTATTTTTCAAAAATATTTTTTTATAATTTTTAAAAAAATTTATTTAAAATAATTTAATTTTTAAATTTATGTTGGGATCTGAAAAAAATAAATAGAAAAAAACATCGAGGAAATAATAAGTCACATTCATTTGATATCCTAATATGCATAATTATTTAAAAGTAATTTTTATGTGGATGTGCATGGTAAATTGATAATTTATATATTCTCCACGTTTTAAAATAAATGTTTATTTTCGTGTTCTCCAAATTAAATATTCACACAAACAAAGTATATATGTTGTCCGATTTAAAAAATAAGTATCTTAATTTAATTTGAGAATTTGTGATTTATAAAATCATGTTTCTTTGACCAAACATGAAATATATAAAATCGAATAAAACAAAACTAGCCTTATTAGTCAAAGCATATTAGGTGAAGTAATGAAAGTGCATTAATGTCAAAAAAAAACTCTGGTGAACCGTTTTAGCCAGAAGTTATAATATCAGTAAATTTAAAAGTAATTTACAAGGTGTTTCCAATAAAAATTATTGGTACACAAAATCAATATTATAATTTTAACTTTACGTGATAATAATAATATGTCACAATTTTTATAACAAAAATTAAAATAGAGTATTACTCCAAAACGTTCCTTTCTCTCTGTATCTCTCTTAATATTCAAGTTTATGAGTTAAAGTCATTAGTCATATTATTTTGATAATCCATTAATAGTAGATTTATAAATTTAATTTTGATAGACTAATTTTATTTGTTCTTATTTCAATGGATAGAAATCGGGTTTTTTTAAGATAATTAGATAGATTATTGAGTAAAAATTTTACGCAAAAGAGTATTAATATTTCCCTGTCCCACTCAATTAAGAATATTTCAATGTGAAAATTTTTTAACTTAAAACTTGTAAAATAAGTGAAACAGGTGAGTATTTTTATACTACCGTTAATTACATTTACTTCCTTTTCTTAGAAACTTAACTTTAGTCATTCTATGATATTTTACATATTACGACTATTATACAACAAAAAACAATGTCATGTGAGATTTTTTCTTTCATTTTATCACATATTTTCATAATATTAAATTTTAATAGTTTTTAATTATATATAACACTATATATAAATAATCTGACAAATATATTGAGCTGGTTGAAAAAAAAAAACCGGAGTTATTGATACATAATCATGATTTAGAATTTTGAAGTTGAGCACACACGGTCACTTTGACTTGCAAAATTGTGAATGTACAATTAGTCAATAATGTACTTTAAACAACACTTCTCATAAACAACACTTCTCATTAGAAGTGTGAAATGAAATATTCTGATAAGGTATTTTATTTTTTTAATAGCCTTGGATAATTAATTACATTTGTTTTTAGTCAACTTTGTGAGGTAAAGTCTTAATTATTGATGAAATCCATTAAGGATATTTGAATTGAAGAATATATGAAAACACTTATTATTTCTGGTGGGCAAATTATCTGCTACTTATAGACAAATAAGATATAATTCTTAGTAGGGAGTTGGACTTTACTATTTCTTGATATCTGTTAGTAGTAGATAGTTTATCCGATGGATAAATATAACTAAACTCGGAATGCATAAATTATAATTCTCTCTATTTTTGGAAAAAGTTTTAGTAAATAACGGTTATTTGTGAGATTAACAAATCACCCTTATGTGGTAGGATTTAATAGGGTGAAAGTTTTGTTATTTTTATTTATTTTTTTTTTTTGTTTTATTTATTTTGTTATCATTATTTATCTTTTTGTGGTGATTTACAAATCACGGTGATTGATTAAGAATTTTTGCTATTTTTAATGCTAAGTGTTTATACATGAAAGAAATTGGGAGGAGATATGAATGATGATTTATGAGTCTATGATTTTAATACACAAGTTCAAAATTATGTCAAAAATATCAACCCAACTAAACCTTCAAGCAATTGCAAACCCTTCTAATTACACAAGTTTAAATTATGTCAGAGATTATCATTAAGAAAATTATGAGTCGAGTTCTTTCCTACAAAGAACATAATTTGGTACTCTGCCCGTTATGAACTGTTACCAACAAATCAATATGATAATTGATAACCCAACAAGAATTATGTCTAAATTGTTCAATATCCAAAAGCATTGCAAGTTAGAAACTAAAACCACTAAGATTCAGTAATCTACCTGTTCATGGTATCTTGATTTTCTTTCCAGGAAAAATCGCGGAAAGATTCTAACTCGTGTCTTTACAGCCGACATTGAACTTGGCGATAAAAAACCCGATTGTGTCGGATGAAGACGGATCAAACCTCTGCACAAGTTCCTCTTCCCCGGGTCTTAACCATTCCTCAACATACCCATCAGATAAGTCACATCGACCAAGCAGGCCCGAGCCACCTACTTTCGGGTGTTGGGGTGCAAGCGAGAGAAACTTGTATGTATCAAGAGCATAGCGCACGACAGCCTCATTTTCACCGGGATTTATTGTACATGTCGAATATACGAGAACTCCTCCAGGACGAACTAGTTGCACTGCTTGATCAAACATCCTCCTTTGGTATTTCCCATGATTCCTCAAAGATTCTAAGGTTTCCTCGCCAGCAAATAAACGAGGTCTTAATCCAAGAGCGGAACAGGGGGCGTCAAGGAGAACTCTATCAAAACTATTCGGAGCAAATCCTTTGGATTTTTCAACTCTACCACCATTGAAATGGTTCTTTCCTGGCCCGTTTTTGGTTCTTTGTTTAGTCTTACTGTTACATGTGTCGATGGGTATTTGTCCATTACCATGTGAGATATCATTGTTCAGCTTTTCTTCAACAATAGAAGACTTGGAAGTTGAAATATCTTCAGTCGAGTCGATTATATTTTTAGCAACAGACTTCAAAGCATCTAACTTGTATGTAACTATCGACTTTAAACCCATCTCGTCAGCCAAATTTTGAACATCGATGACCTTGTTGTGTGACCGATCTGCAGCAACCACCTCGCCTTCATCTCTCATAAGCATAGCAATGGCTGTCGTTTTACCACCAGGAGCCGCGCACATGTCCAAAACCCGTTCACCTCTCTGAGGATCTAGGGCATGAGCAGCGACGATACTAGGAAGGTTCTGGAGAAAAATCTCGCCCTCGAGCACATTGTTAAAAGAAGGAAGATCAAAAACTGTATTACTCATAGAAACAGCAACACCTTCCAATGCTCGGAAAATCCCAGCCCTAGATAGCATTGTAGTTCCTTGGCCAATATACAGGCCCATTCGCTGAATATATTGAGGATCTGTCTCCGAGCCTCGGAGGACAATCCCGCGTGTTATTCCAGTGCTCCATTTACCGTCAGGCTGGGGTTGCTCGATGGCAACAGAAACGGCAACACGATCTCCTTTTTCAACATGACCGCTACATGCTAAAACACCAGGGACATAAACCTGAGCACCTCGAAGAACAGACTCAGCACATTTGCGGCTTACAATAACTTCCTTAAAGGGCTGTTGAGGAGCATAGTTATACTCAATTTTGTGAGGTCCTGAGCCTCGGACAAAGACAACATAGTCTAGCCCAGGTATTGGGCACTTGTGTATGAGATCCTTGTCTATGGATCTGCCGTCTGCTCCATGTTGCATTGCCAACAGCTTCTCAATGACCGCATCGCTCGTTGTCTTCAGGATGTTAACACGTATACAAGAGTAACAAGAAGGCCGAGTAAGGGCTTTAGAGATACTACGAAAATGTTCAGCCCCATATGCCTTGACGAAGTATTCTTCGACCTGAGGATTCCAATGAAGAGTTGGTTCATAGCAATAACGCTCTGATGAATCCATTACAGTAAAGGGTTCTATGCCTAATGTTTGGAAGCCTTTCTGAAGCTGTTGTAGGCGCCTGCCTAGTAAAACAAAGGTGTTAACTCTTTTTGTACAAAAACCTTATGGGGTGTTTGGTTCTTAGCTTTTTGGTAGGCTTTTGGCTTATTGGTCGGTCAAACAGCCAAAAAAAGTGTTTAGTAAATAGCTTTTAAAGTAAATGAAAAGTTGGCTTTTAAGCCAAAATAAAAAAGTTACTCCAGTTAGCTTTTTTGGTTAGTTTTTGGCTTATCAGCCCATTTTTCTCTAATAAAAAACCAACAGATACTCAAATTTATCAAACATCTCCACAAACAGCTAGCTTTTCCAGCTAACTTAAAAGTCAACAAAAACAACCAATAATTCCAGCTAGTCAAACAAGCCAACTTAAAAAAGCCAACAAGCAACAGTTAACAGCCAATAGCCAAACACCCCCTATAGCTACCTAGAGCAAGTACACAGGAGAAACAGAGATAACATAAGCATAGAAGCACAACTTATACAACAATGACAAAGCCATAATCCCATCACGATATGTCAATCAACAGCATAAACAAATCTAAGATTGGGCAATATCAATCACAATGCCAAACTGCCAGGATTCAACTTCAAATCAAACGTATCGTTTGAAGTTGGGCACATAAAAGAAGATACATTAGGTATCTAGAAATCACAAGATACACAATGAAGATTCAAACTATGCTCTGAGAGGCAAAACTACAGATGTATCTTACGAAATTTTATTTTCGCAAGGCGGCTTCATGAATTTCATTCCGAGTATTTAAACAATCTCAACACTCGTTATCAGTGAGACCTTCGGTTCTTTCCCTCACCCTTCAATCTTCAGATCACTACAAAGATTTCAATAGTCTCTCAGAAATTTCTTACATTTTTAGCATGTTAGCAGTGTTTATTATATGAACTCAAATACATTGTAATACAACAGATTAATCAAACAAATTATTATTCAAGAAAACTAAATACTGTTAAGTTTAAAACTTTACCAATTAATCAATGAACATAGCAACACATTTATCCTTTAAGAATCAAACACAGACACTACTCAAATGGGGTTTGCATATTACTTCAAATTTTCAACATAATCAACAAAAAATGAACCCATATTATCATCATCCTTTAAGAAGATCTTCATCTTTAGCTACTAGTTCTAGGTTTTCAACAAATAAAATTAAACCATAAGCTGCAACATCAATCAAAACCCAAAAGCACAAACACAAAATAAAACCTTGAAATCTAATTGCTGAATTAAAATGACCCATTAACTCTGAGGATTCATTTGATCATTATTCAAGACACCCATCAAATTTAACAACATAGAATGAATTAACAATCAAAAAATCACCAGAAACAGTTACAGAGAAATTTAATGGGAGGTAGAAAAGGATAAGTAAAGTACGTAACCTGGAAAGTGAGATTAGAATGCCGCGACTATGAGCTGCGATTGGGCGAGACTGCATAACATGGATACCAATTTACTTGGTTTAAGGCGGCGGTACTTTAACCTTCAACAGTTGAATGCAGCCGCATTAGGAGTGGAGGCTCGGAGTATAGAGACTAGATTTTTATTTTTTATTTTTTATTTTTAGGTAGGTTGAGAGAAGGGGACCACCGGTTAACACGAATGACAAACTTTTCCTCATGTGGAGGACATTATGTGCATCCATTTGTTCCAAAGGTGACATTGTGCTTCCTGTTGCTTTAAGTGGCAATGTATTACTTCTCCTTCTGATGGGAAGAACTGTTCACTCTAGGTTCGGGATACCATTGAGTATAACTCAAGATTCTATGTGTAGAGGTATTCAACCAGGTAGCGATTTAACGGCATTGTTAGAAAGGACAAAGTTAATCATATAGGATGAAGCCCCAATGGTGAGCAAACATTGTTTTGAAGCTCTTGACAAAAGTATGCGTGATGCATGCGTGGGCCAGGAGGATTACCATCAGATTTTCCATTTGGAGGAAAAGTTATCGTGTTTGGAGGTGATTTTCAACAGACATTATCAGTGGTTCCCAAAGGTACACGCTAAGATATTGTTTTTGCATCCATAAACTCTTCTTATATTTGGCAGTATTGTAAAGTGTTGAGGCTAACAAAGAACAAGAGGCTACAAAATCAATTAGGTGACATTGATAAGATAAGAGAGTTTTCTGATTGGATCCTCAAGGTAGGTGATGGAAGACTTGGAGGAACTAATGATGGAAAAGCTACTATAGATATTCCAGATGATATTCTAATCAAGGATGTAGCATGTCCCATTGGAGCAATTGTTCAAAGTACATATCCGAATTTACTTGATAATTTATGGGATACTACTTTTTTGGAAGAGAGAGCTATATTAGCGCCTACTAATGAAATCGTCTCAAAAGTTAATGAGTATATCCCTTCTATAATGACAGGTGATGAGAAAGTTTATCTTAGTTCTGATAGCATCGATAAATCAAATGGCAATGTTGGTAGTTACAATGATGCTATTTCAGTCGAGTTCTTGAACACCATTAATTGTTCTGGTGTACCAAATCATGAGATTAGATTGAAAATTGGATCACTTGTGATGCTGCTAAGAAACATTGATCAAACAGCTGGCTTATGTAATGGTAAACGTTTAATCGTAAATCAGTTAGGTCATCACATTATTGAGGCGACAATTTTGTCAGGATGTAGAAAAGGAGACAATGTTTTTATTCCAGTTCGTCTACAAAAAAGGCAATTTCCTTTGTTTCTCTGTTTTGCAATGACTACCAATAAAAGTCAAGGACAATCTTTGAAACACGTTGGATTATTTCTACCAAAACCTGTATTCAGTCATGGTCAACTACACGTTGCAGTATCTAGAGTTACAAGTAGCAAAGGACTTAAGGTCTTAATATGTGACAAAGATAACAATATTTGTACGTCAACTCATAATGTAAGAAGTGTCTCAAAATTTATAGTGTAATAATTTCGTACTTCATTTAAATAAAATACTGATAAAAGCTATTAAAAATGTAGTGCAAAATATTTAGCTACAATGTTGAAATTTTATATCGTCATTTAGTAATTTATGATTAATATATGAACTTTTAATTGAAATGTTCATTTTTTTTATTTATTTAACAATGTATTTGAGAAAACCATTTGTTACATTTAATTTATATATATAACTATATATAATAATATTTTAATATGTTATTATTTATATCTTGATTCATACAATGTTTGTACGCATGAATTTATTATAATATATATAAATTAGGTAAACCGTGCAATGGCACGGGTATCTATCTAGTATATGGATAATAATAAATAGTTTAATATTCTCTTTCACATATAAGTGTCCTTAAAGATTTTAGCCCACTAGATAGGATAAAAACCTCATTTGGAATGAATATACAATTTAAAGTCTCTTAACCGATTGTAAGATTAAATATCCAGTCATAAAGGGGCCAACAATTAACTGGGCTCTGATACCATTTCAAAATTAGAAAAAAAACCCAATCAAGGAGAAGTTACCCGCATACAAACACAAATGAGATTTACTATTAAAATCAATTGGTAGTAATACACGTTTATAAAATGACATATTCCTTTCTTTTTCTCCGATGTGAGCAACTCATAATTAATAATAAACACTTTAGCATTTGGCTTATAATTAATAATAAACACTTTAACCTTTAGCATTTAAATTACCTCCCAAGTTTTGATCCAAACACCATGTAATGCTCTCTTAAAGGTGCAATTCTTCACGTATATCTCCTCCACGTATATCTCCTCCGTAGTTCCATAAGTGTTAAATGCTCCTAGACTTCCAATGCTACATATAATAGATATACATTAATATACAGAGTTTTAGCCTCACATTCAAAAATAAAAATATGTATTTAAATTTCTAAAATTTTATTATTTATACTTAGATTACTATTAATAACGAGTAATTATAGTTAGTTGATTAATAGTTATTACGTACCTTATACCATTGCCAGGACCACAAATGGTGTTTGTAACATTGATAAATGATGAATTATGGCCTATCGCGACACAATCATCACCTAAACAATTATATTGTTACCACATAATTCATTAATTAGCTTGAGCCAAAAAAAAATTAACAACAAAATTAGAAAGTAATTGGTAAATAATTACCGGTTCTAATATTAGAGTCGCGAACATGAATATAGGTCGAGAAAATAATATCGATCCCATCGGTTTTAGGACTCTGCATTGGAGCAGTTATATGGAGATTAGCAAGACCTACGTGATTGCATGAAGTTATAGAAATATGGTTTCTTGGGCTATTTATGTGTGTCCTTCCATGTAGTCATACATTGTTGCATCTCTCAAAGTGTAGATCCTATAATTTAAATGGCATAAGCATATATAACTCATATATTATATTACCTCGTTTTATAGATACTTTTTAGTTAAAAAGCAAAATATTATTTTGAGACAAAAAAAAATTATATAAGCTTATTAAAATTCATTGAAAATAATATATAGTTATTAGTGAACGTAAGAAAATTATATCAAAATCAAGTTTCAACAAAGAGAGAATTAAAGAATAAGAGTCTATATGAAAGCTCTGTTAACAGATTGAGAATATATATTTGTTATGGATATGTTTTAAATTTGAGTGTCTAAATTAACTGAATTATGAAAAACAATATTTTATGCCCATAATAAAGTGTACATATGCCCATGAAAATATTATGCACGAATTTGAGAGATGGTTGATATTCGAACAAGACCTCTAGTCACGTTACTTTCTAAATATCATTGTTAAAAAACCAATTCAACCAAAAGTCTTAGAACGTATGTTATAAACTCTAACATTACACGTTGCACATACCTCAGAACATATATATATATATATATATATATATATATATATATACATATATATATATATATATATATATATATATATATATATATATATATATATATATATATATATATATATATATATATATATATATATATATATATATATATATATATATATATACATATATATATATATATATATATACATATATATATATATATACATATATATATATATACATATATATACATATATATATATATATATATATACATATATATATATATATATATACATATATATACATATATACATATATATACATATATACATATATATATATATATATATATATATATATATATATATATATATATATATATATATATATATATATATATATATACATATATACATATATATATATATATACATATATATATATATATACATATATATATATATATACATATATATATATATATATATACATATATAAACATATATACATATATATATATATATATATATATATATATATATATATATATATATATATATATATATATACATATATATATATATATATACATATATATATATATATACATATATATATATATATACATATATACATATATATATATATATATATACATATATATATATATACATATATATATATATATATATACATATATATATATATATATACATATATATATATATATACATATATATATATATATATTTATATATATATATATATATATATGAAAATTCCATGTGGTAACCCTAAATTTTTTTACTTTTTCATGTGGTAGACAAACTTTTTTTTTAATCCACGTGGTGACTTTGAGCTTTTGATTTTTCCACGTGGTAGACAAAAGAAAAGTTTTTGTGTTAACTTTACGCTATTTTACCCAACGTAAAGACATTTTTTTCAAAAAGCAAACGTCGTGATCAATCACATATTTCGAAATTCAGTCGAAATATATACTTAATTTAACCAAAAACTTAACATTCTGTCTACCACATGGAAAAGTTGGAAGCTCAAGGTTACCAGGTGGATTAAAAAACATTTGTGGAAAAGTCAAAAACCCAGGGTCACCATGTGGAATTTTCCTTAATTATATATTGAAAAAAAAGTAATAAAATAAAGAGATATTATCAATGGTACCCCTTTGTTATTGCACTTTATCTTTGGTACCCCTGTGTTTTTCGTAATTCTTATGGTACCCCCAACATATCTTGCTAATTACAAACGTGACACTTTTTAAGTTTTTTCCGTTAAGTGGCCGTTAAATTTTTAAAAACCAACCATGGTTAGTTTCTGATTCATTTGCTTTCCCTCTTCCTTTTCCCTCCTAACGCATACTTGTTTACTTTGTCTTCATCATCATCCACTTGGGTTGAGTACGCCATTGCTGAAGCTTCTTCTTCCTTATTGCTGCTTTACTTCACTTTCGTAAGTTTCCTAATCTTTCCTCCTTTCTTTCTGTACATGTAAGATGTTGGGTTGTTTGAGTTCTTGTCCTAAATGTCGAGAATAATGCTGCAATTTTTTTGATTTTGTCGCCTTAAATGTTGCGATCATTAGGGTTTTGTTCTTGAATTATGGTGTTTAAAAGTGTTCTGAGTCGTTTTGTAAGTACTAAACCCTAAAAATTAGGGTTTTTTTTGAATTTTGAATGTGTGGTGCAATGGATGATTGATGTTGGACTTTTTTTTCTTGTTAATAGATTCTAAATGGATGATACTGTGGTGTTGAAATTTGCATACAAGGGTAAAGAGACGGAAGTTTTTGTTGATGATGTAGACCTAGTTAACTTGCTAGACATGATCATTGATTATTGGGATAAAGCTGAGAGGCAGGAACATTTGACGCCTGAACTTCCCAGTTTTAGTTATGTATACAAAATGAGACATGTTCAACTACTTGATGATAAAGCATTGTTGGGGATGTTTAGTAGAAATAAGACTCAAAACCTAATGCCCTGTTAGATAATGCTAAGAGGCTTAGGGAAAACTTAAAGCAGAATGCACAGAAGAAAGATTTGACACCCAATTCAAACCTTGCAGAACCTGATGATGATGATGTTATGGTAATTCCAACCCCTAGTGCAACCTATGAGAAACAGCCTATGTTGAATGTTGATGATGATGTGGAGCCCATACCAACCCTTGTAATACCTGAGGAACATGTTGTTGATGATGATATGGATGTTGATGATGTCTGTGAGGAACCTGTTGTGAATAAAGATGATTTTGCTATGAAAGTGGACCCCATTCCAACCCCATTGCAGATTGTGAAGCCAAGGGCTGAAAACCACCAAAGATTGAGTTTAGGCCCAAACTACCTGTTCTTAGAAAGTAGATCAGACATGTTGAGACTGAAATGGAGCCCCCACCATCCCCTGGTAACATGAATGATGTGATCATTGAAAATGCTGAGTTTTTTAATGAGATAAACCAAGCTGATGAAGCTAATGATCCTATCCAAAGTCAAGGTAATGATGAAGGTAATGTGGAGAAGACAACACCAAAGAAAACACCAAAAAAAAACCCCAAAGAAAACTGCTAAGACAAAGTCTAGTTTGACCAAAAAAAATCCCAAAGAACACTTTGTAAAGAAAGGGAATTAAGAAGGCAGTTATTAGAAAGTCTGCAAGACTAGTGCAACAGAATAAGGAAAAGGAGGCTACTACTGCATCTGGAACAGGATCCTTGCTCAATGAGAGTGATGATGAATCTTTCAGTCCAACTATATCATTCCATAGTAGTGACAGTGAGAGTGTGTCTTTGGTTGATAGTGATGAAGAGGCTGATGTAGAGGAGGGTAGTAGGGTGGATGATGTTGATGTGATCCATTTGAAGGACCAGTTTGGGATGATCAATGTGATAACTTTGATAATTATTTGGCTAAGTTGTATAGGAATGGGGAGTTGTACTCAGACAAAGGTTTTGGGAACATTGTGATTAAGGAGTGGCAATTGTTTACAGATAAGCAACATTTAAGGCATGTTATTAGGGATTATTGCATACAATCTGGTTTTTCTATGATTGTTGATAAAGTAGACATGTTTAGGTACACAGTTAGGTGTAGTAATGCAAATTGTGAGTGGAGATTGCATGCTTCTAGGCTGGCTGATGGTTAGGTTAGCTGCAAGAAGGTAGAAGTGTGAAAATTGGGAGAGGTTGTGTCCAAACATTATGAAGAGAGTTCAAGTATTGTGCAATGAGAATAGGTCTTACAGGGCTTTCATGTCTAGTCCAAGGGAGTATGAGGTGATGGAGGGTAAATCAACTCTGTCTCTCAGTTTGAACCAACACACATGCCTTTGCAATGTGTGGCAACTCACTGGCATACCATGTAGGCATGCAATGAGAGCCATTCTTCATGAAGGTCTTGATCCACAATCATTTGTTCATGAATGGTATTTAGTGGAGAAATATAAGTTGGCCTATGGTCATAGCATTAAACCTATCCCTGACCAAGATAGGTGGCCAGCTACTGAGCACCCTACTATACTACCTCCTGTGATCAAGAGAGGTGTTGGTAGGCCTTGTAGGAACAGAAAGAGAAGTGATGATGAAGAGAGAAAGGGAACGAGGAGCAAGACAATAAAATGTGGGAAGTATGAAGATTTTGGTCACAACAAGGCAACTTGCAAGGGAGGGGCAACATAAAAACATAAGGCAGCAAGAAACACTGATGAAGCTTCAACTTCCAAGAGCAAAGGGAAGTCAGTAGTAAAGCAGAAGGCATCATCAAAGAAGGGGAAGGGCAAAGCAAAGTGAATAGTATTTTTGTTATGTGATTGTAATTACTAAACTTTTGACTGAATTAGGATGAACAGTAGATTAATCCTCTTGCATTGTGATTGTAATTACTAATCCTCTTTTGTATGAATTATGTATGATTATGGATGAACAGTAGCTTAATCCTCTTTTGGATGAATTATGTATGATTATGGATAAACAGCTCCAACTTGGTATGCATATTGATCTAAATTTTTTGGTAATGAACTTGTGTTTTGGAATGAAAGATAAAGTACAATCTTACTTTACAATGGCAAGAACCAACATAATACCTAAGCTATGCTTACAATCTTACTTTACAATGGCAATAACAAACAACAATAGGTAAAACATTACAACAAATTTCATGAAAACAACAACCTTAAGTAAGCTATCAACTTCTTGGACAACCCTAGAACAGTAGCTTTGAGTTCATTAAATTGTTCCCCATTCATCATTACAGGAGCAGCCCCTTGAACCTCTGAAAGTGCAACTTCATCAAGATTTTCCTTCAAATCAGCATCATAACTCCATTTAAATGCTTGGCACGACATACATTTGTAGTAGATTCTTCCCAGATTGTTAATTGAACCTGAAACCCTAATATCATAAAACTTTGTTGGGTCACAGTAGCATTTCTTCAACCTTACCCAGCTATCACGAACTTCAATGGAATTAATGTTAGGGCTTCTAGGTGGTCTTTTTGTAGTATCGGAATACACCTTACCGCAAAATGATGATTACCTTGAAGAAGCAGCCATGGAAGGAGAGAAGGAAAAGGAGAGGGAAAAGGAAAGAAAAAGAAACGTGTGTTTGAAATGGATGCACCTGAGTATATAAGCAATAAGAAACTAACCATGGTTAAGTCAAATTCAAAATTTAATGCCACTTAACGGAAAAAACTTTAAAAGTGTCACGTTTGTAATTAGTAAGATATTTTTGGGGTACCATTGGAATTACAAAAAAACACAAGAGTACCAAAGATAAAGTGCAATAACACAGGGGTACCATTGATAATATCCTTAAAATAAATACTCTAGAATCATCAGTGTAGCCATCCCCAACAGCTCCATATCTCATCACACTGTATGTCAATGCATATGCTTTATTGAATGTGCTTGCAAAGCTAAGTAAAGCTAACAAACAAGACATTGATATGTTGAAGCTTCCCATCTGTAAAAGCAGTTATATAATATGTACCAAAGGTAACATAGCCAACAACATAAAACAGAGAAAGTAGTACATTTTAATTATTTAAGGGTGGACTTCATTAAAAAAATTATTTTTCAACTAATTATTTTCTTTAATTAATCGTAAAATGTTGAAAGAACAACCAGATAATGCAATGTAAAAAATCAATATTTTTTATGGGTATGAGTTGTCGCCTTCCTTTCCTTTCCAGACCTTGATCATAGTTTTTTATGAGCAATATATACTGGATATCATGATGATGATGAACCAGATAATGCAATGTAAAAATCAATATCCAAATAGAATGTGCTTGCTTTATTTTCTTTTACAAACATGGAGCATAATATTCAAAGTTATTAGAAAAAACATAGCTTCAAAATTCCTAGCTTTCTATATTATATTTATACACTATAAATAAAATATAATAAGAAAAATACAAGATTTTCTCCAATGGTCTTAATGAATGATTAGAGGAACATACTTTTATAGTACTCAGCTCCAAAATAGATGGAATACATGCACCCTACACTACAATATCATACTATAGAACTATAAATACACATTTTTAAAAAGGTCCAATATTATAATATCCCAAGACCAACAAGGAAGAAATGCATATTGCATATTATATAATCTTTAAATGATATTTGGATAACAAAAGGGCATTATTAACCACTTTAACAAGGATCATTGTATAATGACAACTTTTGTCTTTAATAGATGAAATAATAAGTCTTTATTTATAGTTTAAAAAGAAAACATAAAACCGAAAACTTTGTTAAAATTATTGGTCTAATGGTTGAGGACTTTTCTTTTCGCATTTATGAGAGTTTTGTTCTGACTAATTGCACGAAGAATTTATTATCTCTCCCATTCTTAATAAGGATTTTCTACCTCTAAATGAACAAAAATGAAAAAAAAAAAAAAAAAAAAAAAAAACTTTGCAATTAACCAATAGATTGGTCTTATGAGTTATGATTGAAGTATAGTGTGTCACATGTTTGTCCTTTTGATTTGTTACACTTTAGAACAGTGTAGTTTGGTGCCCTTTACTCTTTCTAACAGTTGGTTATTTCGCAAAAATTATCACCACATTGAAAGAGTAGGCCATATCATGTTTGCTTTGGGTATATTATTTGGATTAGTTTTGTTGATAATGGAGTTGTTTATTGAAGTTATTAAAATTGGAACTCTACTCTTAAACGAAAGAGGCGAGGCTCTTAAAATTATGTCGAAGTTTGATATTAGAATTGCAAGGTTTTACTAGCACAAACAAATTACAATTAAGATATTTCCCATAGAAAAAATTAATTGGGTAAGCATAACTTTTTTAAAAATCAAATTTTATTTCAATTATATAGCTAATTTTATTTTTTTTAAAAAAAAAAATCTCAAATTCGATTTTCATTAGTCATACCTCAACTTTCAGCATACTCTTTAAAAATATAGTTTTGTTTTGTGGTTCAATGGGCGCCTACTCAAATCCGAGAGGTAAATTCCTACTTCTCATGCACATTAAACTTGAAATAGGATCTTTTATGCCAGCACTCTCCTTTCGAACTCCATATCAATAATTGCTACATTTCACTTATCATACATCATACCAATAAAATTGCTACAATTCACTTCTCATACTTATTTTGGCGAATATTACTTCCTCTATTTCATTATGCTTTCTGTTGATATGATATTTTCATTCCACATATATCACAATCGGTTGAGCATAATTCAAAGTTGAGGGCCCATGTTCCCAAGACATAATTCAAAGCATCACAATCTCAAACAGAGGGAGTTTACAATATGCTTGAATAACAAATTAGAAGAAAAAAAAGAAAGCAAGAGTGAAAGGAAGGAACATAAAGGAAAGAGAGGACAAGAGAGGGAAAAAACTTTATTGTTTATATAGGTAGGAGAGGAAGGGAAAAGAAAGGAATTTCATTTTCCTTTTAAATTTTTCCTCTTACGAAGAGATTTGAATGTTATAAAAATGAAGAAACTTAATCCCTCTAAAACTTTTCCTTCCAAATCCTCTCTTTTTTTTTGCTATCCAAACAAGAATATCTTCATCCCTCCAAATCGTTTCCTATTTTTCCCTCTATTTCTCTCCATCCAAACAAAGTCTTATATAATAAAAAATGCCATTCTTTCCAATGGGAAACAAAACGCTTGCAATTCTACAAACTAAGTCTATAAACATCACTTATAAGCAGATCTAATGTTATACAACAGCACCTTGACTACCACTTGGTGAACTAAATTCGGATGAAATTTTAAGAAAAGCTCTGAACTGGATTAAATCTTTGCTAAAACCATGCCAACAAATGTCATTAAACAAAACAGTAACAAAACCCTAAAAATGAACACAATAAACCCTGCAATATTTCATATATTGTAAAGGTCAGGAAACTGCAGATAAAATATAGATGGGGTTACATTTAGAATTCCAGAAACAGCAAAAACTGCTGAATTCATCGGCTCACGCAAAGCAAAAACCACTGCACCAACAAAATTTTCTAATTCCATCCTTCATTTTCTAAGGTAATTCTGCGGCACATGATCGAGACCTTTGCTCAATTGTAGCCCCTCTTATCTATGAAGGCACTGCAACAAAGGATTGACAAAATCAGTCTATGGTACTTAGACCTATATACAGAGTTACAGACATTGCACAAAGTGTAACTTGAAATCAAAGAACCAAAGACAAGACCAGAACTTAAAGACATGAGACCAATCATCTGGCCAACAACACATTTTCCACCTTGTATAGTCGAAAGAAATGGCTAAACACAACTCAAAAACTAAAACTCAACAACCCACCACATTACAAAAAAAAAAAAAAAAAAAGGAATCAAACAAAAAGGCACAAAAGAACACTAACAAGTATGAACCATTTGCCAAAACAATTCAACAGCAGCTCACAAAAGACCTTTCTCAAGCAACAAAAACTACAGATAAAATGATTTTAGAAAAATCCTGCTTCGTGAGGAACCAAATATACAGGTCCAAAAACACAGTAGCCATCAAAGTAATAAAATAAGTAATGCAAATAATACTTGTGACCACTGATCACTCATCAGGTATGTCAAAACGTCAGCTTTGGTATGGTTGAGTTGGTTTCAGATCTAATAAATAAATCAATATAATAGTTTTAAAAGAAGAGAGTATGAAAAAACATTGAGACTAAAAACACAAAAGAACTGAAATTTATGATGTACCAGCCAAAAGCTCAAATACATGCCAACATCTATGACATGACAGAGTTTGCAAACAGCTACACCAAAAATGTCACAGAGCACAAAGAAAAAGAAAGGCACTCCAAAAAAGGTGCACCGTAATTTCATCATATCAAAGAAATATGAAATATTTCGTATAAATGGGGACATACTGTATGTAGAGGTGTCAATCTGCTCAGGAAGCTCCTTTATGTCGACCTCAAATCTCTCCTGAACCTGTATAATAATAAAGTATTAGAATTCATAGTCAGGCTTAAACAACTCAAGATTCGCACTACAGACTATCTTTACAATATATCTAAACACTCAACTATTCCTTTTCAATAGCATTTCAATACAAGGATATTTTGTCAATTCTAAAAATACCAGCACAGAGCTTAGCTTGTCAACTCAAAAAGATACGCCAGTTTATGGCTGATTTGACATCGGAATTACACAACATTTTTTATCTATACAAATTACATAAAATCGTACACACAATATAATGATGACAAGCAGACATTCCAACCTGATTGAGAACATCAGAATCAGAAGCAGAGGCCACAAATGTTATAGCAAGCCCTTTTGTTCCAAACCTCCCAGCTCTGCCAACCTGCAGAAATTCAGAGATCCACAAAGGGTGATTAGAAAAAGCAGGCACTTCATTTTCTTGATAAAACGTCGAGACAATTTATCCTACCCGATGCAAGTATGTGTCCGCAGAATCTGGCATGTCATAATTAATAACTATATTAACTCTTTCAATGTCAATTCCTCTGCCAACCAAATCAGTTGCAACTAAGATTCTTTGCTTCCCATCTTTAAAGCCCTTGTATCGAGCAAGTCTATAAAATGACAGAACAAGTATTAGATATAAACAAATTTAAAAATGACAACAGTACAAGTTGCATACTACCTCCAACAATTGTATAGTAAAAATTATTCATCTACCAATCTTACCTATAATCTTGAATATTTTTCAATAGAAAGTAAACTACAATCTGATTTATTACGTCTTTGATTAATTCGTTTAATATAAACCTTTCGAGACTTAATTTTACAAAAAAAAAAAGTAAAAGGATCAATGTGGTGCTATTGACCTCTTGCACAAAGAACAATTGTAAGTAGAAAAAACAGAGCAAGTTCAATATACAAAATGGAATCTCAGAAGTTACACCATTTCACACAATTTTCCTAATTTATAGGACACATTATACAGTAAAAAAATAGAAATTAATATTTAATTTGTCGCTTGTAACAATTAGATTATAAAAAGGATTGCAAAGCACTTGGCCACTACACTCAGAATCGTATCTGTGTGTATAAATAAAAGTATTAAACCCAATATCTCATGCGCAGAAAGATCAAGAACATTATCGTTGTTCACTTATGTCATATTCTGCAACGAGCCTGGACAGCATAGATGGTCCAGTGTGAACGTTTGTCATTTACGAAGGCAAAAATGGGTGTCAATAACATAACAGCAAATAAGCTAAATAGGCCCACCAAATCTGACAACTAGAACAAAACAAAAGTCCGAGGGTGCGTTGAGTTTATGGAAGACCCAAGAAGCCACATTCAAGTCCAAAAATTTTTATCCAACTTGAAATTGACCCAAAACATGAACGATAACTGGTGGGGTTCAACCCAAAATTCTTGACCCATAACACAAAAATGATAGAATCCGAAAAAACAAGAGTTGGGTCAAAATTAAACATAACACCAATAACACCAACCCTACCTGTTTACCACGGTGTTATTTTTTATCCAGACCATCTCTACTTTCCTGTCAATTTTAAAAGTTGACTTCATATTTCTTTTTGTAGAAAGAGTTCCTATTTTTTATTGAAGACTTATAAGAGGTATTATTTTTTATTGGAAGGTAAAGTAAGAATCAAACTCATTCCCGAGTACTTGCTCCAGATGAGACAAGACACGATTCTCTTAAAAAGGTATATTGGTCCTTACTTATAGAAAAGCTTTACAAAAAAAATTACGCTTTTTTAAAAAACTTCAGAGTGAAGAAAGTTTTATTGTTTAGGCCCATGACCCGTTGGGTTGACCGAAACAGAAAAGACCCAACCTGAACCAGACCTAAAACCCATATGTCAGATCGTTATGAATAACCTACGCAACATGCATTCTTTCCAGTAAAAATAAGCAAACAAAACTGATAATTTGTTATATAAAAAAAAAAAGATTCTAGCAAGAGCTCAAACAAAACAATTACAAAATATAGTACCAAAGGAAGTATGATAGCAGGAAAAAAACAGCAACTATACAAAGCTTGAACACATCAAAGACATTCAAACGCACAAACCTTTCTTCCTGGGACATGCCAGAGTGGATGCAGATTGAAGGGAAGTTGCACTCCACTAGAAGTTTGTTCAGCTCGGCAGCCCTACTTACACTCTTCACAAAGATGACAACTTGGTTAAAATCCAGAGCATCCAAAAGGTCATTCAGCTTGCGATTTTTTTCCAGCTCGGACAATTTGATGTAGTGCTACAAAGCAAAATAATTTAGTTCAGAAATTATGAAGGCTTGACACTGCTCATCCAAAAAACCTACACAATGTTACACATACCTGTACAAGACCATGGAGGGTCAATTTGGCTTCATCATCAACATATATTTCCATCGGCTGTAAGGAAGAAGAAATGTCACAGTAAATCATATTAGGGGCATCCTCAATCGAAAGGAATCCATTATCAAATGAAGATGTTTGAAGATCCCTCTCATGTCCACATGTCTCCTTGAAGATAACTTCATATCATAGAGCTAGCAGGACATTGCTTTACAACAACTCACTCACCAAATTTGGATGATTACTATGTTTCCTCCCCCAGAATGAAATTAGTACATAAACCGTTGAGGGACCGGACTTCCACAACTCTAACACATTTCAGGAGGAAGACCATGTACCGTCCAAAAAAACAATTATAGCCCCAAAAAAAAAAAGATAACCAAATGAAAGTAAGACTCGAACTTCAACGAAGTAACGGGTGCCAATTCACATTTCGTGGAGCCTCCTAATAAATCCTAAACTAGCTCATACTAGCCTACCCAAATAAGGATCCCTGCAAGAGATGGAAGAAGGTAGATCATAGAATGAGACAGCATTTTAGACCATAACATCTATTAACCTAGGTAGATTCTTCTGCAGAAAGCTGGCATAATGGAAGACTTCAAATTCAATAAGAACTGGCCATGAGAGATTACATCTTGCATGAATTTCTTGCAAACAGGACGGATTGTCTTGCTGAGAGTTGCAGAAAACATCATCACTTGCTTGTCATGAGGAGTCATTTTAAAGATCTCCTGAACATCTCTCCTCATGTCTGTAGTAAAAAAGGAACAAAAACATGGTCAAAACAATTAATAAACCTGAGAATTCAGAAATCGGAAGGTACATCATGTTCAAATAAACTACAAAAATGAGAAATACTACTCGATGCATACCAAGGGACTCCAGCATTTTATCACATTCATCAAGAATAAAATGACGGACATTCTTTAGTGACAGATCCTTGTCTCTAGCTAGTGCAAGTACTCTTCCAGGTGTACCCACAACAATATGTGGGCATTCATTCTTGAGCAGGTCCTTGTGGATTTTGATGTTGACACCACCATAGAAGACAGCAACTTTAATGCCCGGCAAATATGTGCTGAACCTCTCAAACTCGTGGCAGATCTACAGAAATTACATCTAAGTTATTAGTTTTACTTTTCTTTGTTAAGACAAAAATGCAGATATGGGCAGAAGATCACCAACAAACCTGATATGCCAGCTCTCTGGTGTGACAAAGAACAAGTGCAGCAACTTGCCCAGCCACAGGATCAATCTGCTGTAAGGTTGATAGAACAAATACGGCAGTCTTCCCCATACCAGATTTTGCTTGGCATATTACATCCATGCCCAATATAGCTTGGGGAATACACTCATGTTGCACTGAGGAAATACCAAAAAATTGGGGCGAGGGAACCCACAGTAAGTTAAATATGACCCCCTGGTTCTTGAAACTGAAAGCTTTACCAGACCATTCAATATCTCCAAGTTCAATGAAGAAGTAAATTACCTGGTAAGCAATAAAAAAGTTTTAGTAAAACATCAATACTACTAAGCAGTCATCAAATTTTAAGTGGAAAATAGCAAATACTATTAACTATAAAAAATGCCTCCAGGAAACATTTTTAATTTTCATTTCACACCACACAAGTCACTGTATACTTGCCTTCGGATGGATGCTCAAAACCAGAGTCAACAATTGCACGCAGAAGTTCCGGCTTCAAAAGGAAGTCTCTAAAACCCGAACTATAGATTCCAACATAACCCCTATAAAACAAGCACATAATAGTCAGCAAAAGGACTTCAACATTCAAAATACCAATCCTGCAATTTGAGCCAAAAAAAATTGCAACTTGCTTCACAGAACCTAACAAAGTAAAGAGATCGAATAACCCCAAAGACACGTCTATTGATCTTTCTAATAAAACGGAAATAAATTTTAATACTGCTAAAAAAAATTGGATTTCAACCATTATTGGTACCTTAAAATTCAAACTTACCAAAACTGCCTCTAAATTCATGTTCAATTTAAAAAAATATTTTAAACACCTTGACTACAAAAATAGATCATAAAACGCTTTGGAAAGGTCTTCAATTAAACTTTAAAAATCACTTAAATTACATCAACAGACTAATAAAATTCCTCCTTTGTAAACAAAAATATCATAATATCTATAAAAATGCTAAGAACATTAAAAAGCAGAAAACCGATTAAGAACCTAAAACAGTGAATTTAAATCTCACTATGTTAAACATCTATAACAAACTCGAGTCTTCCAAAAAAAAAAAAACAAAATTTCATATCAAAAAACAATCAGAAACAGCAACAAAAAACGCAACAGTAAACGAACTAAGAGACGAACTTTTTCCCGGCTTCACCATTGGTTTTAGCAGCTCCGGAATCTGGAACCTTCTCTTCTTCCTCTTCGTAATCAAGAAGCTCCTCTTCATAAGCATCGTTTTCTCTTGTTTCTCCCATAATCTACACAAATAAATCCAAAGGCTTCTCAGATTCAAATTCAATCATAACTAAGGTTTACAAGAAACACAAGATCTGACAAAAACACAGAATGAAATTGAAATTGAAAACGAAATCGAAGCAGTAAGAATTTTAAAAAATCCAACCTTGGCAAGAAGAAATTGAAGAGCTAGGGTTAGGGTTTTGCGAAAGTCTGCAAAGAAAAGGTTAGACGAAAAAAAAGGGAAATCGTAGAAAGAGAAGTGCGAGAGGGAGTATAATGGGATATTTTATCAGATAAAACAAATGAAATTGACGGTTTTAACCCTTTTAAAATCGACAGTTTAGGTTTATTAATTAGCTGACTGACTAGTTTGATTTTAAAATTATTGTTATAAATTTTTTGTTTAAAAATAGTTTATTTATAATATTTCAAGTTTTATAATCAATTAATTTATTAACTATTAACATTATATTATTATAAAAACTCGTGTAATATACGAATTTATTAGTATGAAATAAGAGTATAAAAATATAAGTTTGAATAATAATACAAATATATATTATCGTGATTAAATTTATCGAATATATGACTTTTTCAAAACAAAATTAAATATTAATTTTAAAAAATTATTTATCGAATACATTAATTTTTATTTAATTAAACATATTAAATTCTAAGTTAGATAAATAGTTTTGCTTTTAGTATTTCGAGTATGATTGTTGTACCCCAGCGGAAGAAAAGAAGGGGTACTCGATCCAGGTATTCCTTCCACACATGATACATAAAATATTTGACATGATAGTTGAAGAAGAGGATTATACAAGCAGTTTTGATTACACAAATTTTAAATGAAACGTTTATTGAATTGACTTATGTGCATTTAATTTATTAAAATTATTACTTATAATTTTAAAATATATAATTAAAAAAATGGACTAATAATATGAGACTATATCTCATAGTGACAATCTTATATAAAAAGAACCGAGCAAAAAAGACATTTTATAGCTAAAAACAGGTGGAAAAAAAGAATATAATCACTAAATCAAATAAATAAAAAAAATAAAAAAACATTGTAACGCGCCAGGTAGGGGTCGAACCTACGACCTTCTGCTTAGGAAACAGACGCTCTATCCACTGAGCTACAGGCGCTTTGCATGAAGCAGCTACATATTACAATTAATGTCTTATTGCTGTTTGCTGCATGAAGCAGCTACATAGTATCATAAACGCTTATCACCATTTGCCAAGCATTAAAGGAATAAAGAATAATAATAAAAAAACTCGAACGTTGATTTATTTTCTTTTAATCCTTTTTATAGATATCTCAAATTAACCCTAACAGTAAATGATTATTTTTTATTTAATCTCATGTTTTCTCGAGCTCATCAAAATTTTTGTGAAAAATACCAAATTCCAAAGCTTTAAACACAATAGGAAGAGGTAGAGCATGTAACGGTGCGAAAACAAAAATTCCATCTTGAAATCATGCATCAAATAAATTGGAATGGACAAATTAATTATTATGCATATAAAAGTTGTGCTTTATTTACATGTATATTCATCCAAAGAGAAGCATTTGATTATAATGCTTTTTATTTACTTTTTAATTGACTTTTGACATCTAATCTTTAATTTTATAATTTTGTCAAAAAAACTAAAAAATTATTTTACACTTGATTTTTAAACTAACCGAAAACTATTTGTATAGTAATTAGTAATCACCTTTGGTTCAACCTATTTGTATATTAACTATTTGTTTAGTAATTACCTTTGGTTCAACCTATTTGTATATTACCTTTGATTTTTGACTTTTCTAATGGAAAAAATATACAGATAACAACAAGTATTATAAAAAGGTACATGATAGAAATATACAGATAACAAGAAGTATAATACAGATAAAAAGTATTACTCTCATTGTGAGACGGTATCACATGAGAGTTGCTCTCCTTATATTACCTTTGGTTCAAACTATTTGTATAGTAATTACAAAGTATATAACAATTAAATAAAAAACCATTGTCTTACTTCCTATTCTTTCTTTATAAGAAAAGTATATTTAAATAAACTTTTATTTGACTCGTTAAATTATATATTTTAATAATAGTAAAAACGCGAGAGTAAAAGTAAAATAAAATAAATCAAATTTATCTAAATTTAGAAAATAGGCTCTTAACTAGAAAATTAGAAAAACTTTACATACCTAAAAGCTTGTGCTTGGACATGGTATGCTCTTATACATTTCTAATCAAAAGATGACAACGAGTCGATCTGTAGTGGTTACATTATTTTTAATTCAAAAAACTATATTTTTCAATTGTTTTCAAGCCCAAATATACCAAGCCCTTCTTTTTTTTTAAGTTTATTTTGTAGTCATTTTTTCTTCTTACCTTCTTTTACTTATTTTATTTTTGTTGTAAGATAAAATCTTACCCACATTTCCAACATTTCTAAAACTTTAAAATAACAAAGATTGTTGTATGAGACACGAGCCTCATAAATAGGTTAAATAACCCTTTTCATACATATTATGAGAACACAGACTCTTTATTTGAGGTTGCACCGAGAAACGATATCTCACAAGAGTAGTTTTAAAAATAATGTTTATCATTTCTATTTCCGTTTCTCATGTCAAATTGAGATTTCATTTTAGATTACATTGGTCTTATATCTAATGTGGAGTCCTCTGCAAAGTAGTTCAGAGGGGTCTTTAAGGATGTGTGAGGAGATTGACCGTACATGGTCTCCTCTTTTTCCCGTATATGAAAAAATTAATAAAAAAAAATATATTAAATTTATTAATAAAATAAATATATAAATAAGATGCAAAATAAAAAAATATGCATAAAACCCTAAATTTTTCACATAGAGCTTTTCAAAGTACAAACCAAACTGTTAAAATTACTAAGGTGACAAAATATTTCACCAACTGAATAGAGAATTGTCACACTTGTGTGTTAATGTACTTTCCTAGGCGTGGGCCGTGGGGGGCTCATTGATTCAGTAATGGCAGTCTACTCAGTTGATGTCTGTCCTTTTTCTTTGTTATTGTGACTTGTGAGGCTGAGGCCCTTTCAAAGATAATACAATTTCTTGTGGGTTTTATATGTGGTGTGGGGTGATGATTTTGTATATGAAATTGAATTTTAGATTTGATTCCGAACTCTTATATATCTATTCCGACTTAGATACATGTTCAATTTTTAGGTATTTGATTTGGCTATTTACATAGAAAAATTAACATTGAACCTAAATGAAGTGTGCATTCAAGTGTCATATACATGTTCGAGTGTTGAGGATCTAACACGGATACTTGAGATAAAGTGAAGAGTCTAGATAATAAAGATTTAAGTTTTGATGAATTTTGTAATTATACGGAGTTTTATTAATAGAATTTTGATCTTTAATTTATTGTTTGAGTCATTGTGACTTAAGTGCATCATTGTGTCATTAGTGTGTGCATTAAGATGTGCATTGAGTGTGTACATTAAGATAGGTGTTTAAGTGTGAAGTGAAATTGTGTTTTAAGTGTGTGAATCAATGCATGAAGTTATGAAGGTAATGAAATGTGACTTAAACATGGGAATTAAGAGGTATGATCAATATGCTTAATGAGGAAGCTTTTAAAGTCCAGGAATCTGATGCTACACGAGGTGCTCGAACAAGGCATTTAAAGGGGAGTCTTGCCTTGTATGGAGATCAGAAGCAAATAGAATGCTCAAAAGTGAAATGCTCAAATGAGTATAGCTGGTGCTCGAACGAGCATTCATCAGGTGCAAGTTAGTAGCTTCTGTTTAAAGCTGCTCGTACGAGCACATCTAAGGCTCAAACGAGTAGCCATGCTAGACCAAGCCTAGAATCATGTTTTGAGCATTTGATGCTTGGGATGCTTGCATTTGTTATGACTTTTATTGCTTAGAATTTTAAGTATTGCACTGAGTATATATGTAGTCTATATAAATAAAGAGTTCATATGCTCATTGTAATCATTCACAAAAATAACTCTTAAGTCGAAACACATAGCCTTAATCTTTCTTAATCTCAATTGTAATCCTTCATTGTAAGAGTTCTTGGAACTCTATTGTTTTATTATAAACAAGATACTACACGCATCCGATAACGTAACTTAAATTGGGGGAACCTCGTAAATCTTTGTGTTCATTGTTTGCATTTTAATTCCTTCAAACATTGTCAAATCATTGAAAGAGTAATTTGTTTATCAAGACACTTCATACCTTCGATCTTGGAGATATTAGAGTTTATGTTTTTATACATTAGACTCTAATCTAACTTTAATTTCAATTATGAACTTACAAATTAATATTGCAATGGTAACGGAATGTTAGAATAAAAAATGGATCAGGGCAACTCAAATAAGAAGAAAGTAACTCACTTATAAGTCTAAAACAATAGACACTTCAACTAGTGATATAATTTTTTTATTTATTTTTGACTGAAGGAGAAGATTACGTGAGAATCAAATCTAGATACTTACGTGAAAAAGCAATATTTATACAATTGTTTGGAACCATTTATACTTGATAGTTCATATAAGGGTATCTAACTAATAGGATCATGTCAATCTAATAATTGTTTTTATTGCTCATATTACAAAATAAATGGATGTCTCATAGTGTACAAAACATACACAATCTATAATCAAAGAAAGATATAATTTATGATAAATTCCAAATATTTAGCATTAAATGATTCTATTTAAATTAAATATTATTCACGCACATTTTTAAAATTGTTAATTGTGATTTGAGCGATTTAAAATTGACTCAACTAATATAATTCAATCAGATAAAAAAACCCATTTATAAAATAAAAAAATTGTTATTTCATCGCAATAGGAGTATTAAGGGGACTCAATACTAAGATTAAGGCGACTCAATACAAAATTAAGACAACTCGATATATTATACCTTAAATCCCCCTAGCACTCCAAATGTACCCCTCTATTTGTAATCCTGCAAACTGCCCGCACATTTACAAGTACTTGTAACAAAGAAGACAATCCCAAACCAAACTTAGAAATCAAGCCCACAAACATTCACCGAAAAACCAACCTTATAATTACATATGTTCATTTGGGTGATTCGATATTTTTGGGTTTCGGGTCAATTTAAAATCGGATAATATATACATGAAAGTTTTACTAATTATTAATCCATTTATTACTTCCTCCGTTCTTATTTAGTTTCATCACTGTCTTTTGGCACAAGTATTAAGAAATGTCATTATTAAGTACATAATGTCTATAATATTCCCAATAATATTAGGTAAAAAGTTAATAATAAATAAAGCGAGAATAAATGTAAAATATCTAAAAGAGAAAAGTGTAAATTAAAATGGAGAAAGTATATCATATCAAATCGAATTCGATTTTAAGATCAAGTATATGTCGAATCATCGAGTCTATTTACCGATCTATTTATAATACTCTTCTTAGTTTCCTCCTTCTCCATCTCTCTATTTTCTCCCTTTTTCTCTTCTCTATACTCTATTTCAAAACTTAATGATCAAAATGCCAAGACGAGGTTCTAGACCTTATGAATGTGTTAGAAGAGCTTGGCATTGTGAAAGACACCATCCCATTAGAGGCTCTCTCATTCAAGACATTTTCAGGTGTTTTTACTTGCTTCTAACTAAGGGGGTGTTTGTTTTTAGTTTTCCTTCTCTTCTTTCTCAAAATATTCTCTGTTTTGTAATTAGGATTGCAAATGAAATCCATTGCCCTGCTACAAAGAAGAAAAAAGAATGGCAAGAAAAACTTCCCATTGTAGTTCTCAAAGCTGAAGAGATTATGTACTCCAAAGCTAATTCTGAGGTTCACTATTTCTCACCTAATCTCTCAACTTCTTTTACCTATTAGAAGTCTAATTGGATATCAAATATAATAGTATATGGTGGGCTTAAACTCACTTGGGGCTTTTTAGAGGTTTATGTTGCAAATTCAAAAAATAAAAATAATAGTGCAAAATTTAACATTAAAAGGATTTTTAATTGGCATATAGTATAATTAGTGTCGTTTTTAATATTTTATGGGCTTAAGTAGAAAGAAAAAAGTGTGCCCTTCTACGTAGAACCGATTTTCTTTATTGTCAAAAATAAAAAATATTGAGTAATTTTTATGAGTGATGTCTACGTCCTACATGACAAGAATTAAGGAATTAAATTTCTTTCAAACTTTGAGTGCGAGACAAATGTCAGCCTTGCATAGGATCGTTCCAAATTCGGGTCTAGATTACTTTTAGATATTTTTCTTATTATTGGAGAATTTGATGATGTTGTACAATGTGGGTTATTTGAAGGCTGAATATATGAATGTCATAACACTTTGGGATCGAACTAATGATGCAATTAACACCATTATTCGCCGTGAAGAAGGATCTGAAGATACAGGGGAGTTTTTGCAGCCTTGCATTGAAGGTATTTTATTCTATTTCTCTCTTTTATTTTGGTGGGTGTGAAGAAAGTCGAGTTCTTTAAGCTTAGATGCAAAATTTACCATATGGGTATTGTTTATTTGGACAAATTTAGTAGCCTAAAGTTTAATGTTTTGGTATAATGGTGTATACTTGTAATTTGTTATGTTTTAATTGGTTCATAGGGATTAATGGAAAGTGAAGTATATGAAGTTTGATGCTGGTTGTTTTAAGAATTTTACTTAAAGTTAATGGTTAAAGACTTACTATTACTGCCTTTTTTCAATGACTACAATAAGCACAATTATAAGTACTGTTTTCTATGAGAAAGAGTGACTTGCAATAGTATGAGAGTTGGACTTCATGTTGTTTCAAGTATTTCCATCTGTCCTTCCATCTCAATTCATAACCCTAATGCATTTGGTGCCTTCGACCCTAGGTTTGAGGGGTTAGATGTATGCAACCTGACTTATCCTTGTTAGTAATTACAAAGAGGTTGTTTTCGAATTACTCTTAAGGGGTGTTTGGTATAAGTACTGTTTTCTATGAGAAAGAGTGACTTGCAATAGTATGAGAGTAAGGGGTTGTAATTAAAATTAAAAATATTTTTTTGGGACAAAAAATTAAAATTATTATTA
This sequence comes from Amaranthus tricolor, assembly GCF_026212465.1. Lineage (NCBI taxonomy): Eukaryota > Viridiplantae > Streptophyta > Magnoliopsida > Caryophyllales > Amaranthaceae > Amaranthus > Amaranthus tricolor. The sequence continues at coordinate 16,487,668 of NC_080063.1, read as the reverse complement.
TTAATGTTATTTAAAAAAAAGGTAATTAGTACAATACAGTCGCATCTAACTACAGTACAATACGGTATAACACGCCATTCTTGCTTTTCTTTTCATCCATCCACGCATAATTCAACCTCGTTCGATCTCGGGTTAACAACAATGGTGGAGGAGGAAAGAGAAGAATCTGCTAAAATCGAGTGTCGGACGGAGTCGCGGTACATCGGAAAAATGGTGATGGTTGTGTTCTACAAGCATTCAAGAAACAGAGTAGTTGATTGATGATAACAAAATAGAGGAAGAAAAGGAAGGGTTGAATCCGTTGAAATGAATATTTGTTACCGCTCAACGAGCCACGGTAACAAAATCCTGGTATCCATTTACGCTCGGAAACGGATTCACATTCTTTTTTCTCAAATCAAACATACAGTAACGGTAAGGGATAAATGATTCCGTTACCAAATGCTAAAAATCTCAAACCAAACGACCCCTTAATGGCAACATCGTCTGCAAGTGCACATGAATAAGAAATGTTTCCATCTGTCCCATAACCTAGAATCTAGATTTACAGGTTGAGATGTCAGATTATCGAAATTAATGGTGAAAGAGAATTCACGTGGAAGATTAGTGAGATTGTCCAACCGTCCGACAAAAATCTTTTGGATTAAGGCTTTGGTGTCGTCATGACTCATTGTTGAGTTTCCATCTATTCCAACAAAATATCCTGATTTCCTGTTTTGTATTTCTCAAACTAATGCTTGAGGTTGCTAAAAGTATGGAATTGTGTATAGTTTTTGTTTATCTATGGAAGTTTGGAGATCATATTTCATGTGCATATGCGACCACTGAAACTGATCCATTAATTTATATAGCCGATTCCAATCTTTAGGGATTAGGCTTTGGCAATTTTAGTGTTGTATGGTAATGTGAGGCTTGGGAGTTTGATGATGCTATATGCCCTTGCTTCTTAGAAGTCTTGTGTTGGACTTTAAGTCATGAAATTGTGATCTTAATGTTGTAATCAAGTGAACTGATCTGGTATGTTCATCTTTATGCAGCTGCTCTTCAATTAGGTTGTTTCCCTAGAAGGGGTTCAAGGAGCCAAAGGAACAACAATCCTGTATGTTACTTAACCAGAAATTCAGAATCAATCGATGCTTGTGGAGGAAATCCCAAGCCAACTTCATCCCTTGCGCCTCATTACTCGAACTTTTTAGGAAAAAAACCAAAAAATCTTGGCCTTACCATCAAAAGTTGCTTAAATAATGAACCCCATAGTCGAAATGGCTTGCCTTGCCAAGGCTCATTTCCATCACAGTCATATGTTGCTTATACACTCTACTATGGTGCCTACTCTAAACATATGGAGCCTGAACTAGTCCTTGGCGATCATTCTACTATCAAGTACACCGGCAATAGCTACTCTGAAATGGGAGTATCCCAAAGGATTTCTTTGTTTAATGAGGAAAACATAAGATGTAGGGGAGATCAACCGAAAAAAGAGTGTGATTTATCTCTTCGCTTGGGATTGTCTTCGATACAAGAGGATGAAGATGCTATAAGTGTTGTGGGTCAAGCCAGACCAGATCAAACCGGACCGTGTGCATCCCTACTTGTTGTGGGTCGTAAGCAATCTAAAGAGACATTTTCCATGTATCATGAAAGCAATAGTGGCTCAAGAGATGAAAGTTTAGATGTAAATTTGATGGCTAGAAAACGAAAGGCAATAGATTGATCTCATCATTCGTGGGAGCCCAAGAGATAAAGTTTGGATGTAAATTTGATGGCTAGAAAACAAAAGGCGATAGATCAATCCAATCATTCATTGGATCCAGCTTACTCTAATGAAGGGACGAAGTACTTCATATTCGTTAGGAGCTATCCGCCTTTTGTTGAAGGGTAGAAAAGTGCAGGTTAGTAGGCCAGAGTTTTTCGTTGTCGAGCTTGTATAGAATGTAGCTTAAATTCGTGAAATGTTTTCGTTTTTGGCTTGTTTGAGCTGTGTCATTTACTAGAATGAGTCGCTACCAACAGCGTTGTACATAAGTACTGTAGTATCTGTTGTCTTAGTTTTAACTATATCATTTGCTATGATTAGTTTGGACTTTTTTACCTTAATGAATTCTAAGTTCTGTTATATGCTTGTTTGCTATGTGTGGGAAGTCATACTTCTATATTCTCGAATCTCATGGTTTATGTCCAAAAGTCAATTAAATGAGGAGATTTCTGAATCATGAATCATGAAAAGGTCACATAATTTGATGTACAAGTATGAATCATATGCATAGAAGTGATTTGAGGATTAAACAAGTATTCCTGAATCATAAGCAGGAGCGAATTCAAGATACTAGTATACGATAATCGAAACACTCATCTTTGCATGTGTACAAAACCAATTCTATTGCCATTTTTCCATATCATGTTACACAATGAATATCGATAGGGTTCTAAATGAACGACCTGGGCCATGACACAAGCAAGTATGAAGTCTAAAGTTAGATTGTTCCCTAATTTCGAGAGTAGTTTGGAATGAACACATGAGAATTAAATATTAGATTAATAGTATTTTGGAGATTAGACCATAAAATCTACTTTCTCACACAATTATCTTAAGGATTATACATTTGTGATGAAAACTAGTGCCTTATGGAGTATTTTTTTTACCACTAGATAAGCAAAGACAAAAAATGAACTGAAGTTTTGTAGCTTATTGAAAGTGAAAGATTTATAAAAAAAAAAGTGCTGTTTAGAAAGATTTGTGAGAGTTTGATTATATTTCTATTTTATTTTATGGGAAGAATGGGGAGTGCTTTGGCTTGTGTGCTTGGGGTGCATGAAAGGTCTCTTTCAAAGTTGGCCTTTTATTATCTCAAAAAAAAAAAAAAAAAGGCTTTTTATGTTATTTTTCTCAATTAACAAATTTTTTTATAGGTGATGATGGATTGGTGGCCCAAAGTTCACCATTGATGATGGGATTATGAAAAATGGGTTTAAAATCTAAATTCCGGTGATTATTTTTATTTATTTTGTTTTTGCTTTTTAAATTTTGCTAGGTTTACACAATCTTGAAAGATAGACTGACCCTTGGTAACCCAATTATAATTTCTAAAATTTCATAAGTGAATTTTCGTTTTAATTGTTGTGCAATTGGGTTACCAAGGGTCAGTCTACACTTCAAGATTGTGTGTGATCTCGTGAATTCATCAAGACACAATCATATCCTATCCTATCCATAAACACTAAAATCTCCATTGTAGATCATAGGAGAAAGGCTAGACTAGTCTTGAATTGAAGCCTGGCAGTCCAGTTCACTCAAAACAAGTCTGTACATCAGCTTTTGTGTTAAATCCAATCTTTGCATTGAATTCTTTATACTTCTATATTAGTTTTATTTTACTATTATTTTTATTTTTTGTCACATAAGTAATGAAATGGACTTTTTGAAATAAGAGTTAAAGGTATTTATTGGGTCATCGCGTGAACTTCAGAATAGGTGTTTCAGGTCAATTCAAAATTAAGTCTTGTGTCCACATTTGACTTTTCTATAATTTTAAATTCATTTTTAAATCGAGTTAAGTCGGATTTTGTTATAAGATCGAATAAATATTAAATCGTCGGATTTATTTCAAATACCTCTAATCATAAATGTAATAAAATAACAACCATATACATTCTAAAATGATATAAATCTCAAAAATATTATTACTTCTTTTGTCCCCCATAAGGCCATAATAATACCACAACAGACCGTTGAACTAAAACTAAGGAAAATTTTTTATCACACTGTTGAGTTGAATACTTAAAAGACATTTACACACTAGTCCTACACAAATATTCAAGTCCAAATAACATATGTTCGGTAAATGAACTGAATAGAAAAGATAGGATCTTGACATGATGATGGTAAAGTTTACATTCTACATACTCATGCTGATTACTAGTGCTTCCTACACCCAAATGGGAGAAACCTACATTTGCATATTCATGATTTCAAATGTTCAAACACATGTGAGAGCAGAAATAATTGCATATACTTGGAAATATGATTCTTACCCTCCACTTAAAGGGCCAAAAAGAACCATCCAAAAATCAAAAAGCGATCCATAATTGAGAAATGACCCCATATAACCTTAAAAAGGAGGGAGCATGAAGCTCCCTTATAACTTATAACTAGATGATATGCCAACCCTTTGTGTCCTTTATAATATTTATGCCCCTCCACAAGTAAAAAAGTGTAGGACCCTCCTACATACATTGCTATTTTGTGCTGTGTTTTGTACTTTATATTAAGCACACATGGTCCTTAATTTTTATATTTTTGTCTTGATTTTAAGGCTTTAATAATTATCTCTAAAAGTTTAAATAGGTTTTGAGTTTGATTTTCACATAATCTTCTTTTTTCCTTAGTCTACATTGTAATAAAAAAAATCGAGTCAGTTTTGGAGTTGGGTATACATGGATTAGTTTATACTCCTTCAATCCGCATGAAATTGCACCATCTGCAATAGCACAAATGGTAAAGAAAGTGAATATTAAAATTATATGGATAGTAGCAGTATTAGAAGAAAAAAGGGAGAGAACATGTATAGATGACGAAAATTTTCCATAAAAAAGAAATATTGCAATGTTAAAGGAACGCTGAAAATAAAATATGTAGTATATAGCGACAGAGTGAGTATTTCAATAGCCCATTTTCATGGATGGGATTCAGTGTAGTTCTTTGATATTTTATGGGCCCTAGGCAAACTGAAAGAAATAGGCCCTTTCTACAAAGGGTCCATTCTGATTTTTTAATGTTTGTCTGAAAAAATAAGCCATTTTCAACATGTCATATATACTTCTTAAATGATAAAAGTACTAAGTACGAATTGCGAATTATTTTAAGTGTCTACTTTACCAATCACAATTTTCAAATATTGGGCCCCTTTCTAACTTTGGGCCCTAGGCACGTATCTATCTTGCCTATAGTTATGAATGGCCCTGATGAGATGACTTGAGTTGATGATCCAATTATGCGTGGTGAATGAAGGATTCCACGAATGAAATTGGATTTGATACGAAGAAGAGGGATATTCCAAGAACTGGCGCAGAGAAGGTATTGAATGAACTGGACTGTCAGGCTTCAATGCAATACGTTTCAAAGCTTCCTTCGTTGATCTCCAAGGGAGTTATCAGTGTCTATGGATAGGGTGATGTAGGATCTTGAAGAACACTCAAGAACACGTACATCAATGAAGGGTAGGCTGACCCTTAGTAACCCAATTGCACAGCAATTGAAAGAAAAACACACTTAGTGAATTTTCAAAATTTTATTAAACAAAACGTTTTTTACAATGATCAAGCCATCTATATATAGGACTAGATTACATGGTCAAGGCAAGGGAAAATACACGTCAAGCAACTACTTATAACGGTAATATTGCCCACGTGATGTACATGTGCACATTAAAAAAACATAACAGACAACTAAAATACTCTACAATGCTTTCAGACTAAAACTGGCGATTGGATGACCTTGGGCTCACTTTTTGAATGACTTCCCATGCTTGGTAGTGGACACTTAGAGTCTTGATGGAGTGATCCTTGTATGAAGATTCCATTTCTACCCTTTATTACTCCTAGGATACGAGTATCCGTTCTGGAAAGCTCACGAAAGGAGGGCTGGTCAGCTGTCTTCAGGTGCAGAATTCTGACAGTTCATCTTGCAACTGTGTGACCTTCAACCTCTTTTCTTGGTGTCTTCCTGTGATTGTTAGGAGGAGTTTAGGGTCTTGATAGAAAGGACCATGTAGTGAGATTCCATTTCTATCTTCCACGTCTTCCAAGATACAAGGGTTAGCTCTGGACAGTCCTTGCAAGGTCACCTGGTCGAAGGTTTTCAAGGGCTGTCTATTTGCTCTGTTTCTGTTCTCTATTGTTGTTTGCTGTTCTATGGTGCTATTTGCTGGAATGTGTTCTCGGTCCTTGCTTGTGTTGTTTATGTTCTTGATTGTGATGCTCATGATGGTTCTCATCTACATACATGTCTTCAAGGTCAGCTTGTATTGAACCATGTGCTGAAATGTGATTGAAAGATGCACATGACTTGGGAGACTAAACCAATATACTATTTATTGTTTTGGTTCTATCAAACAACAAATTCGAGAAAGTTGCTTTCAAATCTTTACACTATCAACTTAGACTTTAATCATTTTGAAGGTCGGTTTCTAAAATGGTGGTGTGTCAATGCCGGAATTTTATGTCTTCAAAATAAATCTAATTTCCAATCCTTAACCTCAAGACATTGGTGAATTGAGGCCTAGCTTAAAAGAAACGTATCTTTCGTAAACCTTTTGATAAAACTTATGATAGAAGAAAATGTATTGATTTTCCGATCCTTCATCTTGCTCCAAGGTTAATAGGTGGCTAGGAGACTAAGAAACTTCCCTTCTCGAGTCTTTAGATGAGACGCTAGCCTCTATAGTTCTAGAGAGACAACAATGAGAATGAAGATATACGGCTCAACATGACTAAAGTCTGAACAAAATTTTAAATAAGAACCAACTTCTGAAGCCAGATCAATAAAACTTGATTTATTCATATATAAGAACATAGCCCACGTCTCCTCAAACTATACTAAAACAAGATCTGCGTTTTCTTTAGTTTGCATCAAAAACAGTTTCAAATACAAAACTAAAATAAATCTAAATCCAACCATATAACATATCATTCTGGAGTTTCTCAACATGAAATACAAAAACTAGACAAGTCACGCAATGCATCATTCTGGAGTATCTCAACATGGAGTCTGAAAACAAAACAAAAACTTTAATGACATACAAATAGCAAAAGATACAAACTCTCTGTTCAAGAACTGCTCCCTGAGTTCCTGAAAAACTGTCTTTCACAAGGATTTCAGTACCTTCTTGGCATGCGATCCATGATTCTTCCTGAAGGGCATTCGTAAGACATATGTCCTCGACCACCGCAGGTGTGACAGATAACCATAGTAGGACCACCCATGCAATCTCTGCTCATATGTCCCATCTGGCCACAGCTCCGGCAAATAATATCACGATAGCCACCACCACCGCCCATTGGATATCCTCCACCCCCACCACCACCAAAACCACCGTAACGACTTCCTCCTCCACCACCCCCAAAACCACCAAAACGACCACCTCCTCCACCAACGCCACTGCCCCGATCTCCGAGAATGTCAGCCTTTGGGCATGACCTGGCAACGTGGCCTGCAACATTGCACAAGTTACAAACAGGCTCATCAGTGCATTCACGAGCAAGATGTCCAGTCTTCCGACAATTTTTGCATGCCTTGTCGTTTGTGCATTCAGCTGCCATATGTCCCTGCTTGAAGCAATTGTTGCAGAGTCTCAAGTCCCCAGGAGGAAGTTCAGGGTTGGGGCATTCTCTAGCACGGTGACCAGCTTTGCCGCATGCATGGCAGATACCTTCATTTGAGCAGTTGCTGGCCATATGTCCAGGTTCCCGACAGTTCCAGCATAAAGATTTTGTGGTGCACTCAGCTGCAATATGCCTGCATTTATATAGTACTAAATATCATTATTTTGTTGAAATTTTTGGAGTAAAAAAGTAAAATCAGGAGGATAAAGCAATAAATTACCCAGGAAGCCCGCAGTTGTTGCAAACAGCAACATTAGTGCACTCTCTAGCAAAGTGGCCAGGCTGCTTGCAGTTGTTACAGAGATTGTTTTGGCTGCAAAAACATTCAACAGAAGTAAGAAACACACTCTATAGTCTATGGTTTGTGATTTCTCAAAGAAAATGATCAATGCAAATTTAAGATACTTCAGGTTTAACAGCCAATCAGACAGATTCAGATTCCAGTGCAACTGCTTGACAATGAACATCAGAAAAATATCATTGCGACATTTAATTCATTATCCTAACTTTTGAGAGTCAAATCAAATCAACTTTATTTTCACCAAAAAAACCATCCCTGAATCAATATTCTAACACTCAAGCATTCTCCCTTGAAACCTTTGAAGCTCTGGACCTGACACATCCCATCAGAGCATAGAACGCATTAGCTAACACTCAAGGGATCTTCCTTGAGAACTTTAGAATCCACTTTGGATTTGTGCTAACAAAAAATAACATAAAATATAATGTCTAAGATAATTTACTAAAGAAACCCAATATGTACTCAAATTGATTAGTGAAATAGGAATTCTACAGCTCATTCAACTAAGACATAGCCATAATAAAAAGAATGCAAAACAGAAACTCTCTACAAACATAACTAATGCTTAGAAAATCCTGAAACAGGTAGCAATAAAAAAAATGCACCAATGAAGAAGTCAAAATATCAACAAGTTCCATAGACATATACCAGTGGGCAGTGGCTACAAAGAAAAAGCTCTCGTGTTCCACAGAACTAATCCGTACAAAAAACTATATACTTTCAAGTGAAAGCCACAATTCGGTAATCCTGCTGAAACAATATTTGAAAAGCTTCTCATACCAATGGCCACACCCACTGACCCACCAAACAAAAAAAAAAAAAATTTACCCTGATACAATTACGTGACTCCCACCTATGCATCCACTTGTGCAAGATTTGGGAAGTCAAATGAATGGAAGTTTGCCCTAGGAAAAACAAAGAGGGAGGGTGGCTCATTATAGCAAAAGCCCTCTACAACTTCACATTAATTAACTACACTTGATTTTACGAGTCATTTACTTATAGTCCATTATCCTAAACCAAAGAACTACAAGTCTTCGGATGCATCTAAAATAGTCAAAAAAAGTTTTAAAAAATAAGAACTCAAGCAACTTGGATATTAAGGAAAATCCGTTCAATTTGGAAGCATAACAATTAGGTGAATGATTTTGGAGGTCTATTCAGTTCATAGTCATCTCATTAAGCAACCAAAATCACTTCCATTTTTGTTCTTTCCCTTCCCCCAAATTCATTCATCTTTACCATGTCACTTTCACAAATCTTTCCATCTTATAAAGGAAAACAACCCAGCATGCAGTACTAGAACATTGCAAAATATCAACCACCTGAAACCCCGACGAGCATCTCTCCTATATGGAGCATCACGAAAAGAATTGCGCTGAGATCGCATTCTACGATCTTGTGGACTCCTGCTCCTGCTTCTGCTACGGCTACGGCTACGGCTTCTGCTCCTGCTGCGTGAACTCATCTTCAACAACTCCTTTTTCCGTTTCTAAACACCGATCTTCAAATGTCAAAACTCACCTCCAACATGCACCTGACGCTCCCCCTGCCAAAACCAATCCCCATCAATTCTACTGTTTGTCTATTACCAAATTTCAATGCCACATTCAAGTCCCTATCCAACAAAACCAACAACAGCACACACAAAGTTCAACAATCCACACCACACCTTATTATTTAAAACAAAAGCCCCCACAACAGATCCCATTAAATTCAAACACCATAGTAGAAACTACTAAGCTCAGGAGCCAGCAACTCCCAGTACCTCAATTAGATTTACCATCTTCCATCCAGTATTAAATACAGGACTAAGTCATTCAACTCATCAAATCTGCAGAAGGCTGTGAGGTATCGGAAAAACAGCGGCATGAAAACATCTCCACAAAGCACACTAACGAAGAGCAACATTGCCACAACTAAAGGCCTTAATAAGCAATTTCACACACAAAATTGCTATCAAGAAGATAAAAACCCCTCTCGACTAGGGAGAATGACCAAGCCATTTATCGACCGTACAAAAGCTTCAAGCATCATAACTCAATACAATACCATGGTCTATCAGCTTGATAGATGGTCAATGATGAAAAAATACAAAGTGCATACAAATTACAACATAGAAAAGGCAGAATCCTTTAATAAGCAAAGTATTAATAATCACTTGGATCTTGACCACCTCAAAGGGTCCTCAATACTAGATAAAGGTCACATGAACCAATACAAGGACAAAGTTCAACTATTTTTAAAAAAGATTTACCAAGTATGTGTTAAAAAAATGTCACAAATATCAAAATCAAATAAAACTCACACAAGAATTAGGAACTTAAGCCACAAACATTTGATTTAAAAATCTAAATTATTTTTTAAGCAGACATCCAAACGAAAAAAGTATTTATGCTCTTTGGATTAGATTCCAGGTTCCTAGTGGGATAAACAATCATCACCATCACACATAAACTTAGAGCCACCATATTTATTCAAAAAATCCAACCTACAATCTATGAGGGCAAAATTCAACAACCATTATATGATGTTCCCACCCATAAGAAAGTACACACATCCATTGAAATTAAAATAATCAAAAAAGGCAACTACCATAACTACTCAAATGTTGTCAAAAAATACAAACACATGTACCATAGTCCATAAGGAACCAAACTTTTAAGAGGTAAGGAATAATCTTTTCCTACCCTATGCCATATGATGCTAATTTTCTCATAAATCGCAAATTGAAAAGAAACGGAAAATTATGATGGTTTTTGGTCTTTTTTGGGCTAATTTGAGAGAACTAGAATTCAAGAAGCAAATAAGCTAGCTTGTTATGTTGTATTGTTCCTACCTTTACACCATTTACTTTCCCATACTTGCTCCTTGCCCGTCCTATTACAATCTAGAGTTTAGAGGTTTGCTATTTATGTTCCAAATCATCAGACATCAACCAAGCCAGACTCCTAGAATCTTATATAATAAATCAGCCACAAAATAGTTATATCTCACCAATAGTGATTGACAGATGTGTTTCAGGAAAAATACTGCACATTTAAACTGTAAAAACGCTTACGCTATGAGAAGCTTGATTTTAACGGTTTAGCATTTATGTTTATCATCAGCAATTTAAGTTAATATATAGTTTTAACCCAGACTTCATAGAATCTCATTTCATAAATCGGCCGCAAATCATTATATACAAATAATAATGATCAACAGATGCATTTCAACAAAAAATAGAATCGTATATAATCATCAGCACGCTCCTCAATTAACTGTCAAGTTTCCTCCGAAACTCTAATTTTAACAACGAAAATGTCATAATATCATCAAAGACAAACAAAAACTACACAAAAAACGCCCAAATCTACAAAAAATAAAAACCCTAAAATGAAAAAAATGACAGATCTGGAAAAATTGAAACACAAATAAAGACAAAAAAATCAAATATAGTTCACACAATTACAAAATAAAGCGAGGAAATAAGAGAAATACGAAGAGAGAAAACGCACCAATCAGTAAAGCTAGAGACTAGAGTAAATTAGAGAACGAACTTGGTAGCTATGGCGGAAACTGATTTCGATCGAAAATTTTGGGCAAGGAAAGAATTAGAAACAAGGACAGAAATTTATCTGACTTATGGTTGAATTGGGCTCAGAGTTTGGGCCGTGAGTTGGTTAGCTGGCTTATCTTAGGACTTGGGGTAGAGATGCTTGACCCATGAATTCGTGTAACGCAAAAACTTGGGAGAGATTGAGGCGGTACAATTGAGCCGACATAAAAATCAAAAATTTTAAAATAAATGTAGGTTAAAATTTAAAATTTTAAAATAGGAAAATACTTTTGTGAGAGATTGTTTGTAGAAAGATAATCTTAAAACATGGAGTTCATATGTTAATAATTGTATTAATTGGGCTATTCAGCCCATGTATAAAGAGCGTCTCATAACTCTCACATAAGAATATCATCATCATTATACCCAGTGTATCTTGCTCATAGAAAACTATGGTCAGGGTTTGGGGAGGGAAGAAAGACGACAACTCATACCCATAGAGGAGAGTGTGGTCAAAGAGTCCCTCGGCTCGATAAAGGTCTTGAAAGAGAGAGAAACCTGCAACTTACAAATAGAATAAATAGATTACGTACAAATAACTAAAAATAAAGATAAAAGTAAAGAAGAAGGTAAAGAGCGATAACTAAAGGCAATGAACGATAACAAACGATGGGTACAAGGTACGGGTTTAGTAATCTAAGACGTGGATAAGGCGCCGCCAACTGCCCCTATCCCTGGTTAGGTCGTTGGAGAGGTAAAGTTCATACAGGTCACTTTTAATCTGTTCCTCCCACGTTTTTCTAGGTCTTCCTTGACTTCTCTTGCCCTCCACTGTTATTCATTCGATCCTTCTTACTAGGGCATCATGGGTCTTTCTCTGCACATGCTCAAACCATCTCAACTTGTTCTCCCGCATCTTTGCGGAGAGAGGTGCAACCCCTAACTTCTCCCTGAACTCCTAAACTCTCACATTCGATTATGTAAAAAATAACAATTCAATTTTGACGTTAAAATTATTAATCTCAACTTAAAGTAAACCTTAAATAGATTAATTAAAATAAACAACTTTAATTTTGACCTAAAATTGATCAATTTTAACATTAAAATGATCAATTTTTACTTACAAGTTTATAACTTTAAATGAATCAATTATTTTAAAGTTATCAATTTTGACATTAAAGTGATCAATTTAGACCTTAAAGTGGATAATAATATATAAAGTGATCAATTGAATAATCAGTTATAACTTATAAAAGAAATCAATTATGTACTTAAATTGATCAATTACTAATTGCATATTATGTTTAAAAAGTATAATTTGTTCGATTGGGCTATTGATTTCAATATGAGACGGTCACTCCCAAGACCTTCTATTGATGTAATATGCATTAGAAGGACTATTCAACCTATATTATATATAAAAAGCGTCTTTTAATAAGACCGTCTTAGACAACAATTCGTGTAGATTAACACTAAAAAAACAACTCTGGGTCATTTCTAGCTAGGGTTTGAATCCATTTATTGTTACTTATATGAGTAGTTATTTTGGACATGTGACAACAAATTTGATTTTTGTTTTGATATACCATAAAATCAAAAAAATTTATTTTATTTTTATTTTATGCAATCGATATCAAACTAAATTTTTACTTAAACACATTGAATTATATTCCTTAAAAGGAACCAAACTATGAAATTGAATTAGCTTGAGTCACTCTTGTGAGAGACCGTCTTTCGGTAAAACGACTCCAAAACAAGGAACCCATATACTAATAATTGTGTTAATCAAGCTATTTAATCCCCATATAAAGATCGTCTCACGGTAATACCGTCTCATGGTAAAAAACGTCTTACACATAAAATTCTGATTTTATATAGTATGAAGAAGGCCAAGTTTTAGAAAATATATGTATTACATTATTTCTATACCTTAAGGCTTAATGTGATGGATTTGCGTCTAAGAATGCTAACAAAGACTACTTTTATTTGTTCTTAAGAGTCTGGAAGTCATTTCACGACAGATAAAAATTAAACTTTATTTTTTTTAAGGTTTGATATTAAATTTGTCCTTTTCAAAAAATTTTTAAGCAGTCAAAATGTTAATACGTATATTTATTATTTAGCATAAATTCAATTTAAAAGTAGATTTAAATAAAAAAAAAAGGATTTTATCTTGATTGAAATAACTACCATTTTCTGTTAGTAAGATAAAAATTTTAATTCAACTCTCACATGTCTTTCGGCTCGCTCATCCTAAGTTCCTAACATGTCATTATAAAAAACATGCTTCACATTGTGGCACAGCACAGCAGTAATGTTGGAACAACTTGCTACTCCTCTACAAACAGTGGAAATTGATGTTACTGCCTACCATATTGAAGTAAAACATTATACAAAAGTCAAAATCTTTGGCTTGGCTCTTCCAAAATCCAAGAGATAAAAAGTAAACTAAAACCCCAAAATTGAATAGCCTACCTAGACGATAGTGCGGATTAAGCTTAGTTACGTCTATCTATCGGATAATCTACTTACTACTAATAGATATTAAGATGTAGTTAAATTGAGTTGAGAAATTTTTGACCGTACTCTTCTTTATGAGTATGAGTTACCGTCTTTAATCTTATTGTAAATTTGACTTTATTTTATTAATCAAACATATAAAATAAAGTTACATAAACTTAGTAGGTTACAAAAACATATGACAAGTTCAAACATTTGCTTAACATACACCAAATGTGAACTTCATCATCGGAACACCATATATCGAACCTTGTAACAAGAAGATTTTGTATGTGAACTTGATATTAATTATAAGCGAGATGCTCTTTCCTAAAATGTCATTTCCTCCCTACTACGGTACTTGGAAATATAAACTGGAAATATGTTCTGAGATACAAAGAATTACATTAAATTCCTAGTACAAGGAAATTAGAACGACATGAGAAAACTTAAGTGAAAGAAGAAAATGAAAATTTACAATCGAGGATTGCAAATTCTCTATGTAAAGTGCAAGAGAGAATAAGAAATACAGAAATCATATGTATATTCCGTGTACATCTCATGTAATAAATAACTTACATATGCCTTTTTATAGAAAAGCATACAACCATTCATGAAGTAATATGTTACTTCATGAACCGCAACATCGATTCACGAATCAATGTCGATATTAAAATCAATTCATCCCAATTATTCAGTTAATATAACCATATTAACCGTATGTAGTTATTGCATAACTAACAAAATTGAATAAAACGAACATTGCAAAAACCAGCGCAAAAGTCGCGAGCCGCGACCTGTGCTGATACCAAAACAGAAACTTTTGCAATCTTGTGATATTGCTAATTAATTATTAATTTAATTAATTTATTTGATTTAATTAATTTATTATTTTTGATAACCATCATACGCTTTAAATGACAACACTTCTCTCTCCAAACCCTAATCATAGTTTATATGAGCAGGATATACTGAAATATAATAATAATAATGGGCCTATTAGTAGTATTGTAGTAGGTAGTTTACTCATAGGGTCAACTAAGTTTTTTTCGTGCGGATTATTGATCAATCATATTAAAATGATTTGTGCAACATATAACATGAAAAATAGCAATCAAAATGGTTTACTATGTCTATACATATAAAAATTAATATTTAACTCATTTCATACTAATATATTGAATTCGCCTACGGCTGACTAGTGCTCTAGAATTCAAAACTTTGAAAGAAAATTATACTTGTATCTGATATTGATTATGATACTTGTACGTAAATAAAACCACTTGTTGGTTGTAATAAATTTTGACTTAAGTTTGTCATCACATTCGTCCAACTTCCTCATTAAATAATCACCCACCTTTCTTCTTTCTTTCATTCAATTTTTAATTCTTTAATTTCTTTTCCTACTTTACATTTAAATCCCATCCATCTACCCTCATCAAATCTTGTTGAAACTTTTTGCTTACCCATCTCCAAAACTAATCTATTCCATTCTATAATATCTATATCTATATATATATATATATATATATATATATATATATATATATATATATATATATATATATAAAATAAAACACTAACGGTCCGTTTAATAATCGGTAATAAATGGTGAAAATGGTAATGAAAAAGTAAGTGTAATTTTAATAGGAATATTTATTGACAAATTTAATGGTCATACTTATTCTCCTTCAACAATTTCATTTTCTTCACAAAAGTCATTAAATGCATTACCATTTGAACATACGGTATTAGATGGTAATGCAAAATTGTGAAAAAAAAAACTTTTTTATGATCAAACTTACATTACCATGAGAATAACATGATACATATTATGAAAATTTACACTACAAATCATTTCCATTACCATCAATTAGTATTGTTAATCAAACGGACCGTTAATATCAAATACTTAGATATTTTAGCTACTCTTGTGAGAGACTGTCTCTTAAAGAAAGCCCACATTCTTATTTGCTCTTTAAGTTGTAATAATTGGGCTATTTAACTCATATATATAATGCGTCTCTACGAGAAGCCGTCTCTCACAACAATTTGTGTTAGATATTTTTAGTATTTACAATGCATCAACATCACACTTTTACTCTAACGGCCCGTTGGATAGGTCGTAATAAACGGTGGTGAGGAGAATGAAAAATTAGTGTAATTTTAGTTGAAATATCTTTTAGCTACCTTGATGGTCATGTTTGTCTAACTCTAATATCTCATTTTCTTCCTAAAATGCATTTCGATGCATTACTATTGGGACATATGATCTATATGTTTGTAGCCCCATAATGTGCATTAACCTCAATTTCAGTGGTCTTACACCTTTACTTGCTCTGTTATTACACCAACAATACTTCTCATCAATAATACCCAAATACTTCTATCATCCTATCCATATTTTGTAGTTGTCAACCTCTTTAACATCAATAATACCCACTTCAAATCCTTCCTTCTAGAAACAAAACAAACAGGGGATTAAGGGAGTATTGTACCATAGATTAAAACAATTCAATTGCAATAAATAAAAAAGAAAGGTACCCAATACCCATGTGAGCAAATCCCACTTGTCTTATTTTCTCTTAGGAATTATGATCCAGAAACTAAGGCCAAGTTGGAAGAGAAAACTGTACGTGTATTTCTGAAAACTACTTGTCTTTGCTCTTTTTCCCCCTTCTTGCTCTTGCATTTACTAGCTATGGATATTGAGGTACATAATCTTTTCCATTAAACTTAATATAAAAACAAAGAAAGTTTTGAACTTTCAACTTTGTGGGGCTAATTTATTTTCTGTTTTGCCTACCCATTAAAAATTCAATTCTAGTCATTTAATGGGTTTATTTTTCTTGATCCAAAATAATGGTAGTATTGTTATATTTTTTGCATGATCTCATTTTTCTTTACTAAAGACTTAAACTTTATGGGTCATTACAGTTTAGCTTAATTTTGCTGTTTTGCACGATTATGAAATTTCCTCCATTTTAAGCTACATCAAGTTTGCTTACAAAATTGTGTATTGGGTTTTTTTTTTTTTTTTTTTTTTAAAATTTTTTTTTAATAGTATTTTTGTCCAAAATCTTGATTTTTGTGCAATATTTCAATCTTTTAAGTAATGGGTAATTGGGGTTTTCTTCAATCACATTGGCTTTATTTTGTGCTCTTCCTTGCATTTTCTCATTCCTCCATTGCTAGTATTCAACAAACTAGCACTATATCTATAGGATTTCAAGCTTCTCAAATGAGTTTTATTGATAACAATGGGTATTTTCTCCTATCAAATGACACTAATTTTGCATTAGGGTTCAACACAACTTCTAATGATGTTACCTTGTTCATGTTAGTCATCATGCACCAACCTAGCTCCACAGTTATATGGACTGCTAATAGAGCCACCCCTGTTAAAAATTCTGACCCTTTTCTTTTTGATACTGATGGTAAAGTGTCCCTCCGAAGCGATGGGAAAGCGGTATGGGAGGCGGATACTGGTGGAAAACTGGTTTCTGTAGTCGAATTGCAGGATTCTGGTAACTTAGTCATGTTTGGGACTGATAATAAAACCATTGTTTGGGAGAGTTTTAAGCATCCTACAGATACTCTTATTTTGAATCAGGATTTCTTAGAAGGTATGGTGCTTTCGAGTAATCCGAATCCTAATAAGGGTAATTTAACCTATAAACTTGAGATTAAGTCTGGTGGTGTTATTCTTTCTTCTGGGTATAAGACACCCCTAACTTATTGGTCTTTAAAAGGGGATTCAAGGAAGATTATAAATAATGATGGGTTGATTAGTTTAGCACGAATCGAGTCGAATGCATGGAAGTTTTATGATAAGAACAAGGCATTGATATCACAGTTATTGTTTCCATCTAATACTAATCCCAAGAATTCCACTCCTATTGCTGTCCTGGGATATGATGGGTTTTTGGTCTTTGATAGTATACCATCTAGGTTTGCTGATCTGATGAAAATACCGAGTGATCCTTGTGGAACACCCGAGCCTTGTGATGACTCGTATGGTGTATGTTCGAATACTGATTTTTATAGCCAGTGCCCGTGTCCTCCTGGACTAGCTCCACAGTCTTGTAAATCTGGTTTTTATGATCTATGTAGGAATACAAGTGATGATGTTCGGTTAGTCAGTCCTGGTGATGGGCTTAACTATTTTGCTCTTGGGTTTGCTCCGCCTTCCACGAAAACTGATTTGGCAGGCTGTAAGGACTCTTGTAGTAGAAATTGCTCATGCCATGGTTTGTTCTATGACAACACCTCACGCAACTGCTTTGTTTTCGATAGGATAGGAAGTTTCATTTCCGATCCCAAGTCCAAGTACACTGTTTTCATTAAAGTTTCGATGATCGAAGGTGTTGGAGAAGGGAACGGGAATAGCAATCGTAAACACTTGTCTATTGTCATTGTTATAGTCATTCTGACTGTATTGCTAGTTGCTGGTATGATTTATGGAGGATGCAGGTATTACAAGACGAAAAAAGTGTTGGGATCTCTTCATGAAACTTCCGAAGAAGATAATTTCCTCGAGTCGTTGTCTGGGATGCCGGTTAGGTTTAGCTACCAGTCGCTTCAAGATGCAACCAACAATTTCTCGGTGAAGCTTGGGCAAGGAGGATTTGGGTCGGTTTACCAAGGGAAGCTTCCCGATGGTACATTGATCGCTGTGAAAAAACTTGAAGGGGTTGGTCAAGGGAAAAAAGAGTTCCGAGCTGAAGTTAGTATCATAGGTAGCATCCATCACATTCATTTGGTTAGACTAAAGGGGTTTTGTACGGAAGGGAGCCATCGGCTTTTAGCCTACGAGTTTATGGCTAATGGTTCGTTAGACAAATGGATTTTCAAGCGAAATAAGGACAATAGTTGTGTTTTAGATTGGGCGACGAGGTTCAATATCGCGGTAGGAACTGCAAAAGGACTAGCATATCTTCATGAGGATTGTGAAGTGAAAATAGTCCATTGTGACATAAAGCCGGAAAATGTGCTTTTGGATGAACATTTCGAGGCAAAAGTATCGGATTTTGGGTTAGCCAAGTTGATGACGAGGGAGCAAAGCCATGTTTTTACCACACTTCGTGGCACTCGTGGGTATCTTGCTCCCGAGTGGATAACAAACTACGCCATCTCGGAGAAGAGTGATGTTTACAGTTATGGAATGGTGTTACTTGAAATCATCGGCGGAAGGAAAAACTTTGATCCATCACTTTCCTCGGAAAAATCCCATTTCCCGGCTTATGCATTCAAGATGATGGAGGAAGGGAAGCTTAACGAAATCCTTGACTCGAGCCTAAAATACAACCTCAATGACGAGAGTGTCACAACCGCGATTAAGGTTGCATTGTGGTGCATTCAAGAAGACATGTCAATGAGGCCACCTATGACTAAAGTTGTCCAAATGCTTGAAGGGATCAGCTTTGTTCCTGAGCCTCCTACGTCTTCGTTGACTGGTGCTAGACTTTTCTCTACTTTCTTTAAGTTAACGAGCAGCGATGGTAGTCAAGGCACAGGGACCGGGAGTTCCTCTGGACCGTCTGAATGGAACAGCGATGTTAATATGTCTGCAGTCCGGCTCTCAGGGCCAAGATAGCTAATGCATATACACGGGCAGCTAAACGTCTATAAAGGATTGTCTTGTTATGTGTCTTATTGTAAATATTTAGCTCAGGGCAACCAAATTTTGTCACACTTTGTTGTATGATCTTGTTTGAAACATAAGAGAATAGCTTGTTATAATACAAATGGCTTATTAAATCATATACTTCTTATTTACGTGAAATTGCAGGTATATTTGCTACCAAGTGTCAATTTATAAATTACTGTTCTATTATCATTTTGTCACTAATAAGGATAAAATTGCATATATTTGATCTGACTTCAAATCCCAGTTATGTGGAAGCCTAGGAGGCACAAATGACTTATTAAATTATGTACACTTTTTATTTATATGATGTTGCAGATGATATTTGTTATCAAAATTCAATCGAAAACAACCTTTTAGTTATCAGTAACCAGAATAATGTTGCGTAAATCCGATCCACTAAACCCCGCTTAAGAGGGAGCCATTTAACCAGATTTGAGTAATAAAATTTGTTCTTATTATTGGTGCCCATTTGCTGGGATATGATCCTTAATGTGTGACAGTCAATTAGTATTTAAAATTAATAATCCCAAGATACCAAACCTTGTACCTGGAATTCAAAAATCACTAATTTATGCAACAAATGCCAACTAGAAGGAGTACTAAATCAAACTACTGTTTCCTGGTGTTGCCATATTACCAGAAATGAATCATGCAACCAGAAAGAAGTGCGTTTGTTCTGACTTTTCTAACATAATACCAAAGTAATAATACTATTATATTACTGGCTGGAATAAACTTGTCTTAATTTATTTTAGATATTATCTCGTTATTTTTATTCTTTATATTATCTCTCTTATTTTTTTAAAAAACTCTACTATTTTAAACTAATATATTTAACTTTTTAATCTCCAAGTTAAAATCAAATGGGACTAATTCGTTGAGACGGGAAATATTTTCCATTAAAAAATGCAATTGGTTTGACTAACAAAGAGTTTATGTAGTATGATCATCAAATGGAAAGTTTAGTTGCCAATTAATAGTCTAACCACTAGCGCACTACTAATAACTCACTCCAATTAGTCAATAAAACATGTTAATCAAAGCAAAATTCACTATATTTGTACGAAACAATGACCTCTAAAGAAGAACATATTTCATTTACGGATTCTAATAAAGTATATAATACTAGTATATTTTTTCAGTTTTTATTACGTGAAGAGCTTAGGTTGTATTCACACTTTTACTTTAAAAAATTCTCAATTAAATGAAAAGTGATAGAACATATAACGTATAACATATTAGAAGTTACAATAATCAACCTAAACTTTTAATCGAGTTAGGGAGTTATTAAAATTAATTATTTTTTTATTGAAAATAAGAAATTAAAAAGACAAGCTGGTAGAGGATCAATGACTCATGAATCATGAGCACTATTTATCCAAAAAGATACTCTAGTTGGGAAATAACTCCTTGTTTAGTCTAAAGATTTGGAGAAAGTAGCCTATCTTTCCATTATCCATGAAGAAAGCAATACAATTTGACCATTTCCCCTATATATGTTTCTTAGTTTGACCATCTTATATACTTTAAGTTATTTATTAATTATAACTGTTCAATTTAATATTTACTCATCTTTCTTTTTTCTATTTTTTTTTTACCATTATCCCATTTCTTTAATCTTCTTCCATTTTTCTTCATCTTTCCTCTTTCATTTGGTGTATGTTTTCACCATAACCCCAATTTTTTTTCCTCTTCTTCCTTCTCTCTTTCATCTTCTTACTAAAAGCTATTGATTAATTGATTGTTGAACTCATCAATTAGCTCTAATTTATAAATGACTTTTAAATTTGTGTACATATTATTGATTTTTTTTTTCAAAATACTAGTTAAATAAAAGATTCTATTTCTTTTGACCTACTTTTATCTTCATAGTGAAACGACCTTCACATAAGTATGTATATAATTGTTTAGTTAGAATATAGATTTTTTGTGTTGATTGTTTAGTTAGAATATAGAATTTTTGTGTTGAGACTGTCGCATAAGATATCGAATTACCAATTCACATAAAAAGTTGCTAATATAAAGGTACACAAATTCTTATATGAAACAATCTCATCATGAGACATGTCTCATACTCGGACTAAATAACCTGATAATAAAAAATTTCAACTTATGACGTTTTTGTTTTGATGTCGTCTAACACTGTTCTCATAGAGCACAGGCCGAAAAAGTAAGATATTAACCGTTCCAAATGGATGAGATTATTGTCCAAAACCGTTGGCTGAAGATGACGACCATTGGCTCCGAATTGCCAACATTACGCCATTGTTTTGCCACCCGAATATCATCTTATTCTTCATCAAATTCATCATTTTCCCACAAAAATTTAAAAATTCCCACTAAATTTCGTCCAACGACGGTCAAATTTAGCGCCAAAGCTGCTCCATGTACCATTCCCAACTCCGCAATTACACCCACTTCAGGTAATCAACAAAATTCTGATATAATGAATTTGTGAGGATTTGTGCCTTAAAAATTCTTTTTAATATGATGCAACACATGGATTTAGAAATTATTCTTGAATAACACAGTAAAATAAATTCTTTTGGGAGTAATATGGATTTTAAATTTACATATTTGTAGGACAATAGTTGTGTGAATTAGATTTCACCCCAAACCTTTTTGAATTTAGAAGTTGAAGTTCATTGAGTTAAAATTTGTAAGTTTCAATTTTTTTGAGAAATGTCAATTCAATTTGAAATTGAGAAATCGATTTGAACATTAAGTAAGAGACTAGAATTGGTAAAATGAGGTATAAATGGACGATATGTTGACATTTCATTAGCTATACAAAGAAAAAATAATGAACTGTGATGGAAGGTGATGTAAATGTGTTTTAGCTACTCTCGAGTGACCGTCTCTTAGAGATATGACCTCAAAACATGAAGCCACATTCTTATTTCCTCTTTTAAGCTGTATTAATTAGGCTATTTAGCCCATATATTAAATGCGTCTTTCGGAGAGACCGTGTCTCACAACAATTTGTGAATGCGTTTTTTGTGTGCGGAGAGGCAATGATGAAGATAAGATTCAATCCTAGAATAATTTGTATTACATAAATTTTAGCAATAGAGAGAACCCTTTACCTTAGGCTTAGAATTTGAAACATATGAGCATAAGATGGAAGTAGCAAATATGCAAATATTAAGATGGATGTGTGGTCACACTATAATGGATAAGATTAGAAATCAAGTTTTGAGAGAGAGGCTAGGGGTTGCGCCCGTTTCTTCAAAGATGCGTGAAATTGAAATGGATTGGGCATGTCCAAAGGAAGATCACATACATACCTGTGGGTTGAGATGGGTGTAAAACAAATCAATTGATGAAAAGAGAGTCGTGGTAGGCTAAGAAAACTTAAGAGGGAGCAAATTAAAATTGGCATTGGTCAGTTGCACCTCTTTAAGGATTTGACTAGCGATAAAACTAGTTGGAGACACTAGTATCGTGTCCTAGACCATATGTAGTCTTCTTTGCCATGTTTGTTGTTTGTGCATGTAGGTTTGTTATTTATATTTTCGTGGTTTGCTTTTAGTCATTATGCTTGTCTTGCATTGCCTTGCCATTTTTTTGTTTTGTGTTTTGCAGGTTTCTTCTGAGCCGAAGGCCTCACTCGCCGGTGGCCACAACCTCCTATATAAGGGTATGGTTTGCCACCTTCTATTCGTCCCCTAACCCTGATCATAGCTGTTATGAACGAGATATATACTAGGTATGATGATGCTGATGTATATGACATTCTAGTGGTTATAATGAGTTATAGTAATATGGCATCAAATGATGCACACTTTTTCTTTTATTTATGTGAAGTTTACATGATTTTTTGTTATTAAACGGTACAGTTATGTACATCTCACCTTCCAAACCTTGGCTCAGTAGGAGTTGGTTAATGTCATTGGGATAATGGAAAATTGTACTATTGTTTGCTGCGGAAATGAGTGAATGACTGACTTCAGCTTGTGCTTTGCTCGCAGATAATCATGGTAAATTCAATTCATGTAGGAGAAGAGGACTCGTTTTCCTTTCGGTTGCTTTACCTTTTCTTTTTCCTTTGCAACAATATGTCAAAGGTTTCACTGTTGAAGCAGAAGAGTGAGTACAATTTGTTCTGATGTTTTCAGACTTTCAGTTTTGCTTAATGAGATGTTTGCAACTTTGCAGCAATACCTTGTATGACACTGAAAATTATAAACATCTTTGTCAATCGTTCCAGAAACAATCTTTTTGTTATAATATGTTAATCTTAAGCCTACCCACATGTGTAAATTTTCCGACCTTAGTGATATTGGTTCAGTTCCAAATTACATAAACTTTTCGGAATCTATTTGTAGAAATTTTCAAAAGGTTAAACATAGAAATAATGGCTTGACTTAGAAGTTTCTTAGTTCCAGTACTTCGTCTTTAATGTAACCCATCATTTGAATTTACCAGGATCTGTTGACCTCTTACTGTTAACTTTTTATGCTATACATGAAGGGTCGGAACTCCTGATTATCGACTTATAAAGGAGGAGATAAGGAAGGTTTTGTCTAAAGGAAAGGCAGCTGGTGTACTTCGTCTTGTGTTTCATGATGCAGGAACCTTTGAACTCAGAGAGAATTCAGGTATTCAAGGGACCTTTAATGTGTTCATACAAACTTGGTCTTTTGGTTACCATATTTTTTACGCCAAAGTGTAGAACATTCTAGAGGACTGACAATACGACAAACACGACGTGGCACACAGAATGTATTAATAACTGTTAAAATTGTTTCTAATTTGTGAATACATTACTGAGTAGGGAATATTATTCGAATCGACTGACATGACAGACATGCACAAAAGATTTATGCATGACCTGACTGCCTTATCTATAGAACCCATCATCATACAGAAGAAATTTAGTGTTTATGATGGTTAACTAGTTGAAAAGAGTTTTTTCCGATTCTGATATCCTGATTTCATGTGTAGGCGGTATGAACGGTTCTATTACATATGAACTTGAAAGGCCAGAGAATAAAGGGCTCAAAAAATCTTTGAAGGCATGCTCCTTTCCCGTCTTTCAAAACTTTCACATTTTTCGTATCCATTTATAGACACTAGTTTATATTATGTGAAAACTTGGCTGCTGCGCTACTGTTGTTAAACGCTGGTGCTTATGCCACGTGTCAATTTTAGGCATAGTCAATGTAACATAATTAGCCAGTTAATTCGCTTTTTAGATTTGCAATTCACTCAAAATGACCCTAAAATAGCCCAAAACCGACCATTTTACTTTTTAGATTCGCGATGTGCAAGGAGATTAGTGAATCATGTGACAGTGGGCATATTTCATGGATGTTCAGCTTTTGATATGGTGTCAATCCATCTAAATTATAACTGAATGCCTGTTTTAGGTTATTTCGAAAGCCAAAGACGTGCTGGACGAAATGCTATCAGGTGAGCTGGTACTAGAATATTCAACCAAAGTTCATAAGCATTTATTTGATGTTCTTTTCCTTGTCGCTAGTTGTTGCAAGTTAATTTGTTTCCCGTTTACCAGTGTCATGGGCAGACATGATTGCTGTGGCTGGAGCCGAGGCAGTCTCGATTTGCGGAGGTCCAGAGATCCCTGTTCGATTAGGGAGACTTGATTCGCAGTAAGATACTAAGATTAATGCTTTTGGCTTGAGTGAACGGTGAACCCGATGATAAGATTTAAGTTTTAATATTTGTTTATGCTGCATTTTGTTGTGGTTTATAGATGACTTTGGGTTTTGAATGTGGTTTGAATCTTCTAATGGTGTACATTATGTTGGGACAAAATCCAGTTTGAGTCAGACCAGTGTAACGTAATTCGCTAGTTAATTCGCCTTTTAAATTTGGGATTCTCTTAAAATTGTTGAAAATAACCCATAACCGACCATAATTTGCTTTTTATGATTCGTGATTCGTAGGGAGATTAGCGAATCATGTGACACTGAGTCAAACACCGTTCGTTTCGTCTCATAAGCGTTGACAAAATTCTGTCTTTCCCTTACTATGTTTCATTTTACAGGACTCCTGATCCTGAAGGTAGACTACCCGAGGAATCACTGGATGCACCGAGATTGAAGCAATGTTTTCAAATAAAAGGCTTTTCGTGAGTGCGTATGCTTAATTCTTTAAAGCTTCCTATTTAGCGAACTACAAAGCATAGCTTTGATGCTAGTATGCTACATTTCATTCCGGTTTGATCAACTCCGTTGCTAATGTAATTTCATATTGTTTGCATATGTTTCCTTTATTATTTTCTGTAATTTGTGCCTTGTAAAACCTTTCAAGGACTCAAGAACTCGTCGCACTATCAGGGGCTCATACTCTGGGAAGTAAAGGATTTGGCAGCCCATTTGTATTTGACAATTCATACTACAAAATACTCCTCGAAAAACCATGGATGTCATCAGGTCAGCTGGCTCACTACTCACCACATTAACCATTCTTAGTAATACGTCTTGATCGACAAATCCACATATTAAAGAGAAATAGTAGAATTTAGGCTGTTGTTGTCCTTCCGATGTTAGTTAAAGGCGCGTATAGTTTTATCACTAAGCATACAAGAAAATATCAAAATATGTCCATTTCAGGCACAACCAATATCGTCTTGTGTTATGTATAACACATTAACGGAAGTTGGTTTGTTGATTCATTTTGTCATTCACTGCAGCTGGAATGTCAAGTATGATCGGGCTTCCTTCAGACCGCGCATTAGTCGAAGATGATGAATGCTTAAGGTCTGTTTCATCCTTTTTCCTGACGTAAATCATAAACCCCACTTTCTTTGATACTTCATTGTGGTTTTGAACCTGTGCATGAGTTCCCCGCTTAACTTTGTATATTACATGTCAAGGAACCAACTCAACCAAAAGCATAAGTTGATGATTGAGATACCACGATATGTTATATACTCTATCACGCACCCTCACACAAAAGCCTTTGGGCAAGAAGTGTGGAATGCAACACAGACCCTCTTCATACCAGACGCTAAATATTCCATGGTGGTTGAGATTTTGGGCAAGAAATGTGAATGTAACACTAACCCTCTACATACCTGATGGTAAATATTCAACTTTAAATGAAGGGTGGTTGAGATTCGACCCTGTGGCCTTTTGTCACCATGGCCTCTGATACCATGTTAAGAAACCAACTTAACCAAAGCTGAAGTTGATAATGGTTACTCTAACATTACATTCTAGTCCGAAACACCATCATCCCGGAGCTGAATTAGTGCCTAAAACGACACCATGTAAATGCATTAGTGGGTAGCACTCGATCATATAATTGTAAGTTAGACGGGCCTTAGTCGAAGTAAAACGCATGCATCAGAAAAACTCGATCTTCCAAGTGCTGATGCTTGATAACGACGTTGCTTTGAGTGCAGATGGATTAGAAATTACGCGAATGATCAAGATTTGTTTTTTGAGGATTTTAAGAATGTATACATCAAGTTAGTCGATTCTGGTGCAAGGTGGAAAGCTATATGAACTGCAGCTTCTTTGAGAAACAAGTATGGTTGTTGAATCAAATCATGAAAAGGATTTTTGCACTTTTTACTGCTGTTAGTGAAGAGTAATTGAGCATATTATAGAATGGTTAGATCAATCATATTATTTGTAGCACTTTTATACTCTTATCTTTTATACTCTTATCTTTTTTGGTGGAATTGCTAGATTTATCTGGAACGGAAACTTAAAAAGTTTGTGATCTAAGTCATTTGATATGGTATCTGAAGTCGATGACGGATATAAATCTTATTATCTCTTCTTTTATCTCTTTTATTAGATAAAATATTTATCGTCAAGTGGTTTGCTTTTTGTTTTATTTTTAATTGTAATTTATTGTTACACTATAAAATAGATTAGTAATTTCTTGAGGACGAGGGAGTACTCATTTGTTATTTGAATTTCTTATTATTAAGATGTTTGGAGAATAAGATAAAAAAATCGTCTGAAATAAGAAAAAAAATATATAGATAAAAATTAGAAGCAGTGAAGATCATTTTGGTAAATGGATATGAATCAAACAAAAAGGTAGTAGTATTTTATGTTTTTAATCATTTCATTTATATAGTTTTATACAATCATTAAAGTAATCTCAATACGTTATGGAATTTTCTTATAATAATATATTTTCTTTGGTACAATATAAAGCACCGTCGGTGCAAAATGTGTTCCTACATTGGAATCTTGTGCTATAAATTACATCACATTATTAAGTAGCTTTTACATATACTAAAATTTAAAATATTTAAATTTATGTAATTTTATATTTATATTGATAATACTAATAAAAATATTGTTTTTGATTAATATTTGATAGCGAATATTATGTGTTAAATTACATAAATAAAAAATCACATAATTTTAATAAGACGTTTTAATATAGTTCATTTTAATTCATAAATAAAAAATCATAAATTTTAACCTCAACAAAATAAGCAAATTAAAAGCTTGTGCAATGTTTCTAATAATATAAGGAGTATAATATAAATTCAAAAAGTATACTCCAAATTTGGTAATAAAGTTTATTTCAATTTTCTTTCTACTTTGAGACATTAGGTTAATCATGGCATGATGCACCCATGTGCTTTGGGTGGCTCAAATCAAGCTTTGATTTTACATTGATCCCTTCTTAAATTGTAGATTTGTAGTACTAAATAATCTTTTTTGCACATGCATCATGTGGTATTAAATAATTTGAATGTCATTAGCATCTAGCTAATTACATAATTATCCCTTTTTTTTTTTTAAAAAAAAAAGAATTGATGAGGTCCTTTAAGTGATGAAGATAAAAACAAGTTTGGTTTAATTTAAGGCTATTTTTTAAACTATAGCTCATCAATAGTGAAAGATACATGTATCATTATCTTACATATATGTATAATGTGTATGTATCTTGCAAAAGAAATATATGTATCTTTATCTTGTATTATTGTATATATGTCCCTATGATTGAAAATGAAATTCAAAGAGGGTCCTCTTTGGGCCTTATTCACTATTTTAATTAGAATTTAAAAATAAGAGACGTGCACATAATAAAGAGTTTTGATATATATTATATAGTTTGAAGATTGCATGAAATTTATTTATTTTAAATAATATCAATTTTATTAGAAGTTATAAAATTTAATATAGAAAAAATTACCCAGAATAATCCAACTTTTTCACGATTTTTCTACAATAATCCCATCTATTGATTAACTATGAATAATCCCAACTTTAAGGGGTATTTTTCTAAAGTAAGCCCGGTAACCGGATGACTTGCTATAGCAAGTTTAATTTTTTAGAAAAAAAGATAAATTAAAATAAAATGTCGAAAAAAATGTAAAAAATGTTGAAAAAAATTTATGATTTTTTTTATTATTCAGAATTTTTTATGTAAATTTTTAAAATTTTTAATTAATTTTCAGTTAATTTTTTTGGCGAATTATCTGTTTTAGTAGGTCATTGGGTTACCCAAGTTTACTTTAGGAAAAAACCCCTAAAGTTGAGACTATTCATGGTTAATCAATAGGTGGGATTATTGTAGGAAAATCATGAAAAGGTTGGATTATTCTAGGTAAGTTTTCCTTTAATATATCACAAGTTAATGTATGAAACGTTTTTACTGTGAGACTCTCATTATGTATATGCGTTATATTATAAAAATATAAACTCCTTATTTTGAGACCATTTTTCTGAAAGACAATCTCTTACAAAAATAAAAGTGTCTATTAATTTATACTTTCTTTTAACTAAGGTAGTTATGGTCAAAACTTTAGTTGAACCCATTTCAAATCCCACCCTATATTAAAGGTTATGATTTGGGATCAATGACTCAGAGTTGGATCTAATGTAAATCATATTCAGAACCAAACTGACTTATATATATATATATAAATAAAAGGTAAGATTAGTAAGAAAAATGTTCATTTTAATTCTCTCAGCCATTAACTTAGGTAAATTTAGATCTAGGTCTAAAATTTGGACCTATTAAGTTTAAATTTAAGTCTAACAACTAAGCTTATATTTGATGCAATTTGGACATTATATCAAAGACCAACTTATAATCAAACCTATTTCCATTTTTTTATTATAGGATAAGTTGAGGAAAGAAAAAAGTTGAATCATTATTCACTAGTGTCGAACTTAAGATTTTTCTTGAAAATTGAAACTTATTGACAACTAAGACAATACTCAATTTTCCTAATTTTTAACTTTAAATCCTTATAAATATGCGACTTAAAAAATACCTTATATACTCTATATAAAATTATGTAACAAATTAAACTCCCATCAATACAATTTAAAAATTAAGATCGGATAATTCTCCACTAGTATTTCTTTTGATCAAAAGAATTATGATTTTATAGCTAAAACACAAAATAAATGTGGATTTTTTATCATATAGCTAAAACACAAAATATAAAAGCTAATTAGTTGGATTATTAGTGTGACATGTTAGAAACATAATTACATTCTTATTATTATATATTATCAAATAATTTAGCATCAATAAAGCATAATTAAAGTAGAAAATTACACAGGACCCTTTTTTGATCAGTAGGGTAATAGAAAGTTTATTAGGCACCATAAAATTGTATTTAGTCAAGTTTTTATTTATTAAAAGATAAGGTGTGTATTATTTTCCATTACTAAAACAACTTAAAAGAAGCCCCATTTGCCCTTTTTTGCTCTTTCATTCTACTTTTTGGATTTGGTTAAAGACACCATTTCTTCTGGTGGGGAATATTTGTAAGGGGTCCTGGCTAATATTATGTTCCAAATTTTATCTTTACTATTTAAACTATTTTTTTAAAAAAATTTTTGATTGAGTTAGATTTCTTAACAAGATACTCCTTTCTATTCGCTTTACTTATTCCATCTGATTTTTCAACATTATTTATCAATCACTCTTATTATGCGATTTGTTCTTAATCTATAAGTTACAACACAGTCATGTGAAATCTTGTTTAGTTCCTCTTATTGTAAATTTTATTGATATCAACTTTTTATAATTTTTACTCAAGCACAATTAAAGATATTTAAAATTGAAAACGTACATTGGCAAATGTGCCAAAACCAAATGGGACAAGTAAAGAGAATAGGAGGGAGTATTATTTTTAAAATGACCAAAGGTCACAAGCTAAAATTTCATCTGTATCTCACTTTTGACCCAATTAAGTAGATGGTCGATTCAACATGATCTGTTTATAAAGTTGGTTAGGTCAAGATTAAAATTTTAAACCTAAAACAAATAAGTATAGCCTATTTAATCAAATTTAAAGTCCGTCTAAACTTAATTTATTTAATATTTTCATATTTTCGTGGTAAATATAAATAAACAACTCATATACTAAAAGTATAAAATTGAGACCTAAAAAATAAGATGTTGTGAACCTTATAAACCAAAAATGAAAACATAAAATTCTAAACAAGTTAAGTGGTTGAAATCAGATTGACTTGTTCAATAACAGTTTAGGTCAATGTTGTGATTTTCAACTCAATTAACTAAATAATAGCTTAGGTTTTGATCAATGAGTTTTCAAATCGTTTATATATGACTTGAATATAAACTTAATTTGACCTTATCTGATCTATTGCTTATGTTGCATTTACAATTCTAATTTAAAGGGTACTTTTATGTAAAAGGACATGGTATAATATTAAATATACCATACCTTAAGATTATAAAAAAACACAAGCTTAAAATTTTAGTTAATCTTTGGTTGAGTCGTTACCTTAAATATCGTGGAAATATGGCATTATTGAATTCTTTTATACTTCATATCTTTATAAAACCATTGTTAAAGGTTATAATTTTGATGAACTTAGTTTTAAGTCTTAGCTAGTGTATAATAAAAGGTGTTTATCAATAAATTTGCATAAAATTTTAGCTATGGTTAAGAGTATAATTTTTAGGTCATTATATAAAAGAAAAATATATAATATTTAATTATTTAATAAAAATATATATTGTTTAGTCGTTAAGAGTATAGTATAATTTTTAAATAAAAAATCACGTGTTCAAACTATGGTCCTCTATAATTTTTCTTGAATTTTTATGATTAATTTTAGCCACTCTAATTTACGACCCAAGATCCTCTTGATTTTGATCATTATGAAAATGTTAGGTTTGATAGTGCATTAAATGTGAAGTGAGCTTGTGCATGAGGCTGCAAACACTATCAAACATCCCATGCAAATTTTGCTCCCTCAACCAACGTTCAGTCCTTCGGACCTGAGAGCACGTGACTGTTGCAATTAATATTTTCATTCTTCTAAAATTAAAATTAAAAGGTGCAACATAAACAAAAGTGTAGTTTTATTGTTGGGTCGATTACACTATTTGTTCTTCTTTTGATGTTATTATAGAAAATATTATATTTTAATGTCAAATAATCTTGTTAGATTTACCTTAATATATAAAATTTTAATAATATAAATTATTTATAATTTTTTATTTTTATAAAATACAATAGATATTAAGTCTCGAATAATGCTCTAAAAATTACAAATAAAACAAATGTGAACATAAAATGATAACGGAGAGGAGTAAATTTCTTAGTTTAACTTTCCACTGAATATCTTAAGTCAATTATTACTATTAGCTTGTTATAAATAAACTAAATTGATATTGTTATATATATATATATATATATATATATATATATATATATATATATATATATATATATATATATATATATATATATATATATATATATATAATAGAGAATAATTTTATATTCATGAATAATATGTTGCTTAATATTAATAGATCAAATATTTGTGTTAAATTAGGCTGGACTTATTGTGAATGCCAGCATATTAACGGGGGACACAAGTGCACACACTTCATAAGCCAAGGAGATATATACCATCCCAAAACCATATGGCAATGGGAAGAAGGTCTCTAATAGCTTATAAAGTGTGCACACCATTTTCAATTTATCGATGTGGGACAACTCATCCCAACACCCCCCCTCACATGCGAATCCCCGTCAAGTTCGCATGTGGGAGTAATCAATTACGGTAGGAACGTCATTCTTTTCGAACCTACCATTTTTAAATTATTGATCGAACCATCGGCTCTGATACCATGTGAAAACTATAATACGGGAATAATCTGTGTTGTCCTTTCATTAACTCCAACTAATATTTATATAATACAAGATGGTAACCGTAGAATTAGTAAAAAACCGTCACCAAACCGTCACCAAAGATAATGAAACTGCTGAAAGTGTGATAATGTAACCGTCACCAAATATCTGATGTATACCGCGGAGTGCACATATCCTCAATACCCCCCTCAAGTTGGAGCATGGGGTTCAAAAATGCCCAACTTGGACATAAGTAACTCAAATTGGAACTTTCCGAGAGCCTTAGTGAAAATGTCCGCCAATTGAGAAGAAGTAGAAACATGAGATGTTGTAATCAAACCCTCGGAAATAGCATCCCGCACAAAATGACAATCAACCTCAATGTGCTTCGTACGCTCATGGAAAACCGGGTTTTTGGCAATATGCAAAGCAGACTCACTGTCACAAAAAGGGGAATAGCTTTGGGATGATGAACTCCCAAGCTCAACAACAAACCTTTCAACCATTTCAACTCACAAGTAATGGCGGCCATAGCCCTGTACTCTGCTTCAGCAGAGACATTTCAATTGGTAGTAACTACATATCATTAACTGATTATGATGAGAGATTATTATCACCCCTACATAAAAATTAGACCTGTATGTCAACTCGATGGATATTATCTTATATTTGTTTTGAATTATGTTAAAGATTTCACATGTTTTGAGAATATACAAAGCATGTTATGTAACGGGCATGTAGATGAAAACAAATTCTTAGAGGTTCGGTTTGGGAAGGGGCACTATTTTGCCATGTTACTTAAATCAAATAGACAAATAGTATATGTAGACGTAATGTTTGGAATATATAACACATAGATATGCTTCATATATAGTAATTCTTAAATTAACGATTATTTTGCTTAATAACCTCAAATATAAAACATTATTTTAAATATACAAATTTACAACTTAGGGAACTACAATTGAAAAACTTTAGCTGAGATCGAGATCGAGATCGTATAATACAAAACAGTGGTCAATTGGTCATTGTTCACGGAATTACATTATTTATTTATTTATTTATTATTAACTATTTATTAGAGAAAAATAAAAAAAACATTTACTTTACATGTTTTTTTTGGCTTTTTGACATATTAAAAATTTAAAAACTAAAAGTCAACCTAAAAACTTTAACAGATAAACATTCTTTTTGTTTCAACGGGTAACACAACAAATAGAAAAGGGAAATGCGACAAAGCTTTTTTATCGCTTATTTTGTCCCAAAAGGAATTAGGCTACAAAATAAGCGGCACAACGCTTTGTCGCATAATTTTTTTTGTCGCCTATTATGTCGCTGAGCTATGCGACAAAATAATAAAAGTGTCGCCTATCATGTCGCATAGCTATATCTGAGGCTATAAAAAAAATGAATATTTGTTAAATAATAATAGTATATATTACCATTATTATTAAATAATAATAACAAATATTCTATTTTTTTATAAATAATACATAAAAAAATATATATACAAAATAAGGAATAAAAATTATATTTACATTAATATATAACAAAATTATTTACATTAATATTTATAATACGATAAAAAATTATTTACATTATTATTATACAATAAAAATGTTTAAATTATAATACAAAATTTCATAAATAAATATATACATATTTACAAAAAAATGTTAAAATACAAAGATTAAAAAATAACCACCACAACTAGAGCGACTACCACTACCGCGGTTATTATGCGATCCCCGGGATCCACCTGGGCTACTA
Organism: Amaranthus tricolor; assembly: GCF_026212465.1. Classification (NCBI taxonomy): domain Eukaryota; kingdom Viridiplantae; phylum Streptophyta; class Magnoliopsida; order Caryophyllales; family Amaranthaceae; genus Amaranthus; species Amaranthus tricolor. Next base: position 16,453,452 of record NC_080063.1, on the reverse strand, counting down.
TCCATATCACCACCCCAACCTTGACGACTACCTACTCTCGAACTACGGCCTGCATTACTGCTTTCCCCAGATAATGCATTTCGTAATTGGCTGTGAGTTTCTTCGAGGGCTTGTAAGCGCTCACTCATTTCTCTTATATGTTCTCGAGTAGGGTTGTTCTCGTCGAGTTGAACTTACATCAATATGCGAAATTCATGCATATGACGTTGAATCTCGGAGAGATGCGCTCTCATTTCATCTTGAGTGGCGCACTCCTCTCAAGGGGTGAAACGGTTCTCAAACAGATTAGGATAGTAGTATTCATTGGCGGACCCCAAACCATAATACCCGAGAAAAGAAGGCGATTTTTATTTTTATTTACCTCCATGATCGCCTCTTCATAAATTTTAGAGTGATCAGGTTCTTCGCCCTTTCTTATTGCTTCCGCTTCTAATTTGCAGTAGTGCTCCTAAAAGACAAACGAAAAATAGATTAGATAATACGAACAAAAAATAAACAACAAAATAAGAAAATAAATTTGAACTTACTTCAATTTTTTTGTCGTATTCAGTGATTAGGACACACTGGCATCCGAGTCGCGTACTCCTTTGGTTCGTAACAACAACCTATAAGGAGTAGGCTCTATGTTGCCAGATTCCTCGGCCTTCAAGAATTAGAGATATTAGTTAATAAACAATTATTAATGTAAAAACTTTGAGTAATTATTAATGAAATACCAACTTACCATATTTATGAGCAATCGCGCGACAGAATACGGGCCACCACGATAGTTAGGCAAAGGTGGTGCACTAGAGTCCCCTTTGCGCCTGTTACTTTTCCCGCGAGAGCTTTTGGCCTTAAACTCCTGTGTATCAGAGTAACTCTTCAAGGCGTTCTCGAACTTCGGTGGGGTGAACTCAGGGCAAAAGGGTTCCTGTTCCTCTATCTCTAAGCCCTGAATCTCCCTCTCGGCCCGTTCCCTGTCTCGTTGGGATGAAAGTTCTCTCTCTTTGGTTCTAAGTTTGTTCATTGTATCCCGGTACCGAATAGAGCATCGAGCGTACCATGCTTTGTAGACATCCTTGTCAATGCGAGGAAGCCACTTGTAGCATTTCTAATTTTATATTAAAATACAAAAAAATATAATTAATTTTATGTATTATATCTAATTCCATTTAAATTGATCGAATGGGTTTGGTTGTTGGTATGGTGGGGGGTTGGCGTTGCCATAGTGATTAGGTTGTTGATAACCATAGTCACTAGGTGAAACATTGTTCAAGTCAAACCCAAAAAAACTCAAAAAATTCTGCTGGGTCATTATTTTGGTTGTTTGGGTTATTTGTCATTTTGTCTATATGAAATTTACACTACACAAAGTAAAAAAAACCTAATTTCAGAATTAACATGCATTTATATTTAACATAAAATAACCTACATTGCTATTTAACATAAATTAACATGCATACAAAATAAGCAATGTTTCAGAATTAACATGCAGTATTTAACATAAAATAACAAAAAACCCAAACAAAATAAGCAACAATTCAATCAAACCAGTAGCATTATTTAACAAAAAAAACTAAGCAACAATATTTCTGAAACTTAAATTCTAGCCAAAATTTCGAAATACAAACTTAAATTCGACTTACATTCCAGCCAAAAAAATTAAGCAACAATATTTCAGAAACTTAAATTCCAGCCAAAATCTCGAAATACAAACTTAAATTTGAAATACAAACCCAAACAAACTTAAATTCCAGTCAAAATTTCGAAATATAACAGATTCGAGAGAACAAAAAAAAAACTTATCAAATTCGAACTTTAAAAACTAACTTGCATGCATGATTCAACATATTTGAAAAAACTCAACAAATTCGAATCTAAAATTTGACAAAAGTATTCTAGAAATTTAGTTAAATAAACCCTAAAAATGGCCATAAATATTCTAGAAATTTGGGCCATAAATTTACAAATTTTCGAAATAATAACAAGCACATGTAAATATATATCTAGAAATTCAAAAAAACACACAAAAAAACCAAAAAAATACAAAAAGAAATAAGAAATTCGAATTAAATAAACTCGGAACACACAACCAACCAAACACACAACATACATGCATGTATTCCAAACAATTCGAAAAAAAACAAAAAAAAAAAGGCATAAGTAAGATAACATACCTGTGAAGATGATTATTAAAGATGAACAATCCAGATCAGCAATAGAAAATCCACATTGCATATATATTCCAAAAAAACAACTTCAAATTAATAACACATTTAAATAAACAGAAAATGAAAAATTGAATGAAGATGAAAATGAAGAATCGAAATTACTTTTTAACGTCAACTTTGAAGGTCACCGAAAAAATGCTCCAAAAAACGTCGTCGGAAATGTTGGGAAAGTCACCGGAAAAAAAATGAGGACTTGAATATAAAAACAAAACATTGAAGGTTGAAGAAATATGTAAGTGTAGTTTATTGAAGATTAAGAAATTAGGATAAGATAAGGAAGAATTGAGAATGAGAGAGAATTGAAGTGTGGGAAATGATGGGTGAGAACTTTGCTTATATAGGCCGAGCTATGCGCCAAAGCAGTTTGTCGCCTAATATGTCACATAAATTTTAAACGTTTAAAATTTGAACTGGAAAGGCCTATGAGACATATATATATATATATATATATATATATATATATATATATATATATATATATATATATATATATATATATATATATATATATATATATATATATATATATATATACATAATAGGCGACAAAAACTTTGTCGCATAGCATTTATGGACCGTCTCTTTACAGGTAGCATGGCACAAAAAATTATGCTATGCGACAACGTTTTTGTCGCCTAATATGTCGCATGACATTAATTTGGCAGTTGAAGTTTGCTTTTTCAATCAACTTTTCATGTGTTGTCTTTTCAGTTCAGTATTTGCTATTGTGTGGGTACTTTAGGCAACAAAATATGCGACAAATTCTTTGTCGCATAAGTTTATTTACTATGCTGATAATGTGTCTTAACCCTATCCGTGTATTTTGTAAGTAATTTGTATATTATTATTATTATTATTATTATTATTATTATTATTATTATTATTATTATTATTATTACTACTACTACTACTACTACTACTACTATTATTATTATTACTATTATTATTATTTTTCGTGTTGTTACGCATGGTTATTATTATTATTTGAATAATTGTAAAAGAAAGAAATTATTATTTGAGAGTAATATCGGAATTTGAAATAATAATGAATAAAAAAATAACAAACAATAAAAATACTTAGAGTAAAATACAATAAAATGAAACAGTATATTAATTTATACTAATAATAGTTTATATCCTGTTTACCCTCATCACTAAAATATTCAGCATCATCGTTTTGCTCATCACCGGACAATATTAGATCAACATCATCATCGTACTCAATAAACTGTCCAAAAGGATCGCGGAGCGATGTCTCAACATTGTCTTTATAAGAGACTTGAAATTGTATGCGTTGTTCATCTTGGAATGCGCTATCATCTACGTCATTGGGTATAGCAACACTAACTTGATATTTCTTTGGCCTGACTTTGCACACAGCTCGCCAATCTGGTAAATCTCGTCTTAAACTTGGATATGGCATGTAGTAAACTTGAGTAGCTTGAGTAGCAAGCACAAATGGGTCATACTTTCCATACTATCGATTGATGTGGATGTCTACTATTTGATAGCGTTCATGAACAAGAGTGCCGCATTCACGTCCATAACGAGTCGGGTCATACCAATGGCATTTGAATAAGGTCACTCACTTGATTAGCTTTGCCGGATATTCAAGCTCTATAATCTCTTCAAGCCGACCGTAGAAGTCATCTCCGTCTTCACTATCATCGGCTGCTTTAACACACACTCCACAATTGTCTGTAGCTTTTCTCGTAGTATGTTTGTTAGTGTGAAACTTATAACCATTGATGGAACATATATTATAAGTTTTTGCATATTTCAAAGGTCCTTGTGCCATGTTTTTCAGTATTTGACCGTTCGGAGCATAATCGAGATGACCGGCAAAAGCTTGTAAAAAAAATTGAGTTAGAGTAAATAATCAATAATGTCACTAGAAAAACAAAATAAACTTACATATTGTTTGAAGAATATTGGAAATTGCTCTTCGAGTAAAGCATCAAACTGGTGACGTGGCATGCAGGCACAACAGAATGTAAGTGACTTGTGAACCTTCTCAGATAGGGTTCAACCTCAGGACAATTCATTAGAACATATTGATGTGCAATTTGAAGATCATTGAGATCTAACAATTTAGTTTTACCCCTCCCATGAAATCTGACTGGGTGAATGAAAATTGAAAGAACACCTGATCTATCATTATATATTTTCACCGTTGTCATCGTGCATAGGAAGGTCTCTATATCTACATCGTACCTCTGGCTCAAAGTAATGAGATACAAAATGTGAAGCTTTCTTCAGTAAGATATTGATTGCACATTGACGCTTCAACATGGGCTTTGTTTCCAACATTGAGTTTCAGATGCCGTAAGTACCTACATGTAAATATTAATTAGACAAGACATATCAAATAAATGAAATTTAACACTAATATTAATTGGATGACGTGCACATACCTTTCGAATAGGTACATCCACCTATATTGAACGGGTCCAGCTATTCTTGCCTCATATAGTAAGTGGATGGGTAAATGCTCCATGCAATCAAAGAATGATGGGGGGAAGATCTTCTCCAATTTGCACAGTATAACTGGTATTTCAGACTCTAATTTCATCATGTCTGACGTTTTGAGTTTTGGAGAAGTTATCATTTTGAAAAACAAGCTTAACTCAGTTAGAGCCTCCCAAATAGTTACAGAGAGCAGCTCACGAAAAGCAATTGGAATTAAGTGTTGCATGAAAACGTGACAATTGTGGCTTTTCATCCTGAATATGGAATGTTTGGTCATGTCAATGTTCCTAGCCAAGTCAGACACATAACCATCTGGAAACCTATAACCATCTGGAAACCTTAACGTCTTCAGCCACTCAAGCAGAGCATAAATTCGTCTATCATCCAAAGTATACGATGCCATTGGGATTTCGTTCCCCATTGGATGCAACGCACTTCTAATGCCGAGGTCTTACAAGTCTCTACGTGCACCAATATGATCCTTCGTTCCCTTTTCAACACGCATCACTGTATTAAATATATTATTGAAAAAGTTCTTTTCAATGTGCATCACATCAAGACAGTGTCTGATCATATTAATTTCCTAGTACGGTAAGTCCCAAAACACACTTCTCTTTTTCCACCCCCTAGTCCACAGACCATAAGTGTCGTTATATTCGCTTGCACCATCCTCATATACTTTCTTCATCCCATACATGTTAAGCTCCGCAAGTAACTCAACGCTGGTGCGAATATGTGGGGCATGACCCTCCTCTTAAACCCTAGCCATGAAATTAAACCTGTCCCTTCTAAACGGATGACGGTTAGGCAAAAAAATACGATGACAGTCAAACCAACACATCTTCCTATTGTGTCTCAGATAAAAAGCCTTTGAATCAGACATGCAAGGACATGCATTTTTACTGTGAGTACTTCATTTAGATAACATTGAATATGCCGGAAAGTCACTTATTTTCCACATCAATGCCGCTCTAAGATAAAAGTTCTAACCTATGTACACATCATAGGTCAAAATGCCGTCTTTCCACAACATCTTAAGCTCCTAAATCAAAGGCTCTAGGTAAATATCGATGTTCTACTTAGGATTATTAGGCCCTGGCGCAATGACTGTCAAGAACATGTATGATGTCTTCATGCACATCCATGGAGGTAGATTGTAAGGTGTCGGAATCACTGGCCATAATGAATACTGCCTTCCTAAGCTTCCAAAAGGGTTGAATCCGTCTATACACAAACCAAGCCTAAAATTTCTAATCTCAGCAACAAGTTCTGGATATGTTGCGTTAAAATGTTGCCAGGCCTCTGAGTCTTACGGGTGACACATTTCCCCCTCTTCGATGTGGTGCTCAACGTGCTATCTCATTTCACTGGCTGTAACTCGAGACACATACAACCATTGTAAGCATGGACCTATCGGAAGATATATAAATTGTTTCCTTGGAATTCATCTATTTCCAACATCTTCTCTGACCCACCTTGTTGTCGAACACGTACGACAGCGTCTTGCATTAGCAGTACGACCCTAGTAGATCATACATCCATTAATGCAACAACCAATCCTCTTTGATGGAAACCCAAGCCCCGCTATTTGCTTCTTTGTGTCGTAAAAACTAAATGTCATCGAGTTCGGTTGTGGTAAAGCCTCCTACATCAAATTACACATATCGTCATACATCCTCTCTGAGCAATTATGTTATGTCTTTAGATTCGTCATTCTCTCCATAATTGACATCTGAGAGTAATTTTCGCATCCATCATACAATGGATTGTTTTCAGCACTTAACATTTCGAAAGATTTTTTCGCCTCCGGATTCGGCTCTTCGGGTATTACATCATCAGGCGATTGTTCCTCCACGTAACTGTAGCCATTTTGCGGAAAGAAATTTTGGTACGTGTCCGGAAATCTACTTGCAGCAGCATCATGAACCATACGAATGTAATTATTTTCCACCAGAATCGGCTCTTCGGGTATTACATCATCAGGCGACTGTCTCGAACAAACGCGTTATTGCCGCTGCTACCTTCACCGGCGGTAATATCGTAATGATACCTCCAATCGTAATAATCTTCCAAAAATCCTTTCCTCAACAAATGATCCCTCACATCATTTGGTTTTTTAAAGACAATATTTTTGCATTTCGCACAAGGACATCTAATTTTAGATGAACGACTTTTTGAAACTGCAAATTTTATAAATTCTTCTAATTCCCTAATAAACTCTATCTTAAATGACCCGTCATCAAATTCTCTTTTGTATATCCAATTTCTATTGTACAAATAATAACTACCATCATCCGTCATTGCGTAAACCTATATTAAATTTTTAAACACAATCAAATATAAATAAACTACTTGTTATAATAAACAAACATAACACATATTAAAACCCAAATTGTAACATGAAATAATCATACATGTATAAAACAAAAAATAAAATTAATCTAATACCATTTATTTTTTATAATAATCATACATACAAATATTACATATATAATAATAATAATAATAATAATAATAATAATAATAATAATAATAATAATAATAATAATAACATTACATATAATAATTACACACGAATAAAATGAATAATAAACATACAAATATTACATAATATACATAACATATAGATAATAACCACAAAAAATTAATTTTAATATATACATACGTATATATAATAATAATCATACATGTATAAATTAAATAAATACAATACAAAAGCATTAGAAATATACCTTTTCACGTAACCAGCTTTTTTCTGTTCACAAAGAAATAATACACTTTGAGAAATTATGTTGTGTTTGCCTATGAAGGACTAACACATTTCTCTGTATATATATAAGCAAACAACAATCCTTAAGCGACAAAATAGGCGACATTAATCAATTTCTGAATTAGAACGTTATTTTTTTCCCGCCAATGTTCGTATGCGACAAAGTTTGATTAGGCGACAAACTGTGCGACACTACAGTTTTGTCGCATGCCTGCGACAAAGAGTTTTGTCGCCTAAATTGTCGCATAACTTCTCACCTCAGATTTTCAATTTGTCTCCAAATGGATATGTTTTTGTAGTGTAAGGGAGGTGTGTTTTTTATAGGTTTGTCAAATAGATTGAGTTGGGTCGGATTCTTATTTAGGTCATAGATAAATGGGTTGTACATCATAACTCTAACCTTATCTGTAAGAGATAATGTCAATATATTTTCGACTCAATTAATTCATTTAGCGTTTTTTATTTCCATTTCGGAATTTTTAACATTGGTTACATTTTATGCTTTAGGTATCAATTTTAAAATTTTAGTCGATAAGTTGTTTATTTTGTAATTGAAAATAGGATAATATTAAATGAATTAAATTCCAGTCAACAAAAATCAGTAAAAATCAGTTTCGATCCATAAAAATCAATTTTAATTAGTAAAATCTATTATAATAAGTAAAAATCAATTTTGATCAATAAAACCAATGTTAATTAGTTAATATTAGTTCAACCAGTAAAAGTCAGGTGAAATAAACAGAGATTAAATCAACAGTATTTGGGTTTATTGGAGTTGGGAGTTGGAACATTACTTTCTGTTAAAATATCAAAAACACACTATTGTTAAAAATAATCCAACCTTCCACGATCTTAATAATTTCACCTTTAAAATTCTAAATTCCTAAATTAATAACTAATCAAATAAAATTAATTTTTGCAATTCACATAAAATTCAAAATTATATACTTCTAGTAGTTAATATCAGTCAAAAATCAAAATTACTTCAAACCAACCCCAAACATATTTGCTTACTGCCCAAACAGTGTACAATCTCTATCTTGAAAATGGTCAAAACACAATCCTTAAACATCGCCATCCTTTTTATTTTATCGTCACCCCTATTTTAATAAATTTACGATTTTGCCCCTGGACTTAAAATTTCTTATATATACTCCAACCTCATTAAATAACACCTTTATCACTTTTAAAACACTAAATTACAACATAAAATTTGTGGAGCGAAAGCTATGGAATTCAAAACGCAAGCAATCAATCGAGGTAACTTTTATTCTAATTTAATTAAATTAAATTTTTTTGAAAAAAAAAATTAAAGGGGGAGTCGCGTGCGACTCGGCCGCAGCTCAGTTGCACGTATTATTATTATTATTATTATTATTATTATTATTATTATTATTATTATTATTATTATAATTATTATTATTATTATTATTATTATTATTATTATTATTAACTTTTTATTTTTCTTTTAAATACTATTTTTATTATTATTTTTGATATTATTATTATTATTATTATTATTATTATTATTATTATTAATTTTATTATTATTATTATCATTATTATTATTAAAATTATTATTATTATTATTATTATTATTATTATTATTATTATTATTATTATTATTATTATTATTATTATTATTGGTATTATTATTATTATTAAATTTTTTTTTAATTTTATTTTTAAATATTGTTATTATTATTATTATTATTATTATTATTATTATTATTATTATTGTTTTTGTTGTTGTTGTTGTTGTTTAAGAAAAATTAATTACAATAATTATAATAATAATTAATATTTTTGTTGATAAATTATATTTGTTGATAATGATTAGTTTAATATTGTTGTTGTTAATAATAATTGTTGTTTAATGTTTATGTTAAAAAATTATGTATATTAATAAATTATTATTATTATTATTATTATTATTATTATTATTATTATTATTTTAATCATTTTTTTTGAAAATAAATTATAATGATAGTAATAATAAAATTATAATAATAATTATTAGCTAATTTAATTTATTAATTAACTGTTTATTAATGTAATAGTTTATGTTTTTGAAATGTTTATTAGTTTATATTGTTTGTTAAATGTTAATTAAATTAATCGTTTGTCATTCGGGAATTAATATGTTAATTATTTATTGTCTTTTGTTCATGTGGTTAATTTAACGTAACGTTTGATTTTTTTAATATATTATTAATAGTTAATTAAATTATCAAAATTATAGTAAATGGTTGGTAATCAAGGAAATGGAAAGGGTTTTTTTAGACACTTGTTGAGCAGGAATAGTTCTAAGCCTACCTTACTCAGAGGGGACCTCATGAGAGGGGGGTTACGAGTTCTGCTAGGAGGGCTAGGCAGAAAGAGGCTGCCAGACACAGTGAGGCCAACCGTTCGAGTACACTGCACCAAGTGCACACTCAGTTTGATGACCAGGCTAGCCTCCAGAGTAGTTGGGGGGGGGGGGGTTCCAGTGATGATGATAATGAGTACCAAGGCTCTATTGATCGCCTAGTGGATTGGACTGTTGTCCGCGGGCATGCCAGTAACTTTACACGTACGGTAACTAGTTCTGCAGGCGCATCTGAACCTGCCGAAGATAGCCACGTTGACAATGCGCCGCCACGGGGGAGCAGGCGCTCACAGTCCGCTGGAACGGACTGGTTGATCACATCGCCTTAGCCCGGGGGCCCTACTGATACGCGTTTGATACCCAGCTATGGGAGGGCACATAGCTAAAGTTATTTTTGAGGGCTTTGAGCGTACGCCTCCGATTTTGGAGTGTCGTAGTAGAAAGAAGCCGCTGAAGGCGATCATCAGATTGCGGGATATGTCTGATGCGCTTTACAATGTTTTACCTGCCACTCCCCTCGGCGGGCTACCATACATTATGCACCAGCACATTGATAGAGCTTTGATATCGACCTTCGTGGAGAGGTGGCAGCCGAATAAAAACACCTTCCACTAGCCCTGGGGGAGATGACGATTATGTTGCACGACGTGCAACGCATATTAAGCATTGGTATTGAAGGTTCACTATCGGCTGAACCTGCTGATGGAGTGGAAGCTCGCGCTTGCTGGTCTTTTTGGGGAGCCCATGTCGAAGCTACAAAGGAAAGGGATATTCACCAGCGGTTGCATCAATGTTGGTGAAGTTATGCACATGAGCCATCGGTCCCAGGCTATGCAGACGCAGTGTACAGCCTAATACATGGCTATTGTCGGCTCTACACTGCTGGCGGATAAGACCAGAACTGGCATGCGACCTCACCCGATACTGACCGTCAATGCCGATCAGGATGAGATCGCCTGGGGTGTTGTGATGCTGGCTTACTTGTATCGACAACTGGGAATGGCGTCTAGGGCTAGTTGCAAGACCATTACTGGTTGTCTCACATTGCTGCAGACATGGATTTACGAGTACTTTCTGGCCTTCCGCCCCTATCCTCGTCAAACAGATGTGCCTAATAAGACTAGGGCAGAGATGTGGTCCACGCCCAAGCCAGGTCGTGAGCTCAGCAAGCTGAGAGACTGTAGGAGTATATTGGACTCCCTAACGGAAACTCAGGTATTGTACATCACATCACACTTTGTTATATATTTTATTTTAATTTTAGATTATTTTGTTTATGCTAATTTCGCTTGTATGCAGGTGGAATGGACTTCGTACATTACTTCTCTAAGGGCATTGTTAAATGAGCACTCACCCACCGCTTATATCGGGGGTATCACTTATTTTGATATAGTCGAGGTGTATTTGCCTGAGAGGACAGTGCGACAGCTGGGTTTTGTGCAGGCTATTGCCCCCGCTCCTATGAGAGCTGCCCACGATCTACGACCGACACAGGGTACCTATTCCGTGACCTTTGCTTCTCCGCCTATTTACACGGAGGCATGGAGTAGGTTCTCCTATTGTGCCCGCGTTGGTGATCAGGCACTTCGTCGGGTATCTGTTCCATCAGGGGCTGATCCTAGTGACGTTGACTGGTTCAGAGTGTCCTCCCACCCATATCTTCTCCCAGGCGAAGGACCGAGTGCCGGTTTTGGTCTAGCTGATAGCAGAGTTAAATACGTTAGTGTTTCAATTTATTTGTTTTCTTTTATGTCTTTGTCTTATTTAAATGTTGTTTATTATCTTGTTGACAACTTTTTTTTATTATAGTTTGCAAATCAATGCTTTTTACATTTTTGATTTACATATTCAACTCTATACATATTGAATTCTATCTACATATTGAATTCCATCTACATATATAGTTAAACTAAATATTGATGACTATCTACATATTGAATTCCATCTACATATATAGTTAAACTAAATATTGATGTACACAATAGTTACACTATGGACTATCTAAATTGACAGCATCTTCAACGGTGTTATTACCTTGTGGTGGTTGTGGCCCGTATAGTCTATTCGAAAGCAAAATCCTGCTACGAAAATGTGTTTCTAAATGTCTAGAAGAATTGTCAACTGCTTCTCTCCATGATCGCTGGACTAGCGGCAGTGGAGATGAATCATCGTTCATTAATAGTTGAACATAATGATTTATATTCACCCAATATATATGTATAACTTTATTTACACTATTCACACCCGCTGCTTTCCTTAACGGAAGAATTAAACAGTAGTAGTTTGGATTACCGTCAGCAGAACCATAATAAGCAATGCCAATGTTAAGAAACGTTGCTGCAAAGTACAATGCCATCGGTCCTTCCAACCAGTGAATAAATGGTGCAGGTCCATTGCTATGTGAACCAATACTGAATATAGCATTATCTAACATCTCCGCCGATAGATACACACGTAGGTATTGCTCTCTGTTCATTTGCATTTCCATACACATTGCACGTCTTAAAAGAGGCCATGCCTCCTCGCCTCCCAACTCTGTGACGGCAATAGCTCTAAATCCACAGTTACCATCACCTATAACATCAATCCAATCAAACAAGTAAGGAAGGAGAATGTGCGGGATGTGATTGGGCCATGAAAACAGTGAAAAATCACGACCTGTTGGACCATATGCAATTATTAAAAATAAGTTTAGTAAGATTCAGCCGTAATAAACTAATGTGAATAACGGAAAGGAAAGTCATGTACCGGATAAATTGAAACTAAACTTAATTCCAACTGAGGATTGCGTTTCTCGACCACTAGATCTACCGCGGGATGAAGATCTAGACCCTCGACCCCGAGAAGATGATCTGCTATATTCAAATGCGCTTTTATTTCTCTTAAGGGTTTTGCTTGTCGTTAGTCTTTTCTTTCTCGGTGGACTTACATAAGGCTCAGGTATATCGGCTCCATCAGGGTGTAATTCATCTTCAATTACCTGAGACACGTCGTACAACTGCGGGATCGACTTTTAAGACTTCATCGACCAACGATTGGAAGTACTCTTTGTCGTCGGCGTTTGCGTGCCGTACTCCTTCGTTCGTGTCAGCTCCTACCTCTATGTACGTCAAAGTTCTCCAGAATGGATGAATTTCATCCAAATACAAAGAACCTTGTGACCTGAGCGACAGATAGAAATAACAAGCACACGGCAATCCATGGGTGCTTTGAAATGTACAACCGCATTTGTCAAATACATAATCACCCAAATCTAACATACGGTTATGCTCAAGCCGCAACTGTTCCAAGGCAAATATAGATACATGGCGATATAAAGGCCTAAAGAAATTATGTCGCAAAGACCTTGAAATAGAATTCATGGATTCCTGTAGTGCTTGTCGGATCCTAGATTGTTGATTTGTTATCTGTGCGTGTGCCCTTTTAAATATGGTATCAAATGAGCTATTACCGCTACCAAGATAATACTTGAAAGACGAGTGTTGGCTTTCAATTCTGCTAATAGTTTGGTTACCCATGTGTAAACATTCATTCATCCATGCACGCACAAATTTCTCTTTAAGTGGGATCCATGTTCCAGCCAAATATCGAACGACCTTTATGTTCTTAACCGACCAACTACTCACAATCGATTCCCATCTGTCTTCGAATTCGGCAAGCGTACAACTGTTAACCAAGGGGTTCCATCTAATTTTCTTGAATATCTGCCCTTGTTTATTTTTTTTCCCGCCACTTAATTTGTCCACCATGTTCTCTACGTCATTGCCAATATGCCATATGCATAACAAATGTCGCACGTCTACATTAAAAAGAACATTGAACGTAATTAAGATATATTCAATAAATAGAACGAAAATAATTAATCAACAAAACCTTTTTACCTGGGAAGACATCCTGAATAGCTGCAAATAAACCCTCGTCTCGATCACTTACAATGATGCTAAGAGTCTGAGTTGTGCTAAAAATATCTCTCAAACCCTAAAACACCCACGAATATGACACAACCGCCTTATCTCGCATCAAACAAAATGCAACCAAGAAGTTGTGATTGGTTGGCGCCATTCCAATTACTTCACACAGCGGCCATTTTTGTTTATTTGTTTTGTACGTTATATCTATCAACATAACATAACGTACGTATATCTGGATGGATGTAGGATTTGCAACTAATAATCTGCTCAATTCCCCTTCACTATCCAAATTTGTCTAAACCACGTAATTATGCTCTGTGGCCATATAAAGACAGTGTTGAAAGGGAGTCCTACCCTCCATGTCTTCTCTCCTAATTGACTGTCTAACATTGTATATTTGATTAATACTAGCAAAAAAACCAGGGAAGTTTTGTCTAATTGAGGTCATAATAAACGCAGGTTGCATGTCGGATGCACTAATAAGCTCTCGTATGTGTTGCCGAATATCTATATTAAACCTATTTGCCTTTACATGACCATCTCTGTACACTAAGAACGGGTAGTTGTGTATTTCTTTTTCTCCAGGACACACCCTCACTGTCCAAGGTCTTTCTATTGGTTTACGACTACTTGCTACAATCATAAATTTACATCGACATGATTTACTTTTAGAACCAGGTCAGACAACATTATCTAGGTTATGCAAATCACCCATAATATTACCATATCGGTGACATCTTAAATACAAACTAACTCTAGAACGTGCTTCTTTTTGTTTATAAGAAACACGTGTAAATTGAAAACCAATTTCTATTACTATCTCATCGGCCCAACTATGTAATTCATCTACGGAATCAAATTTCCTATCCGTAACAAATCTACCAGAGTAATCTACATTGTCCCCTAAGTTTTCAAAGTCCTGCAAATTTAAAATATGAGATAAACCATAGATTAGGTTAACAAAACATTATACAAACAAACATTAATAATAAAAATATTCAATATTAAATAAAAAATAATTTACTTTAATAATTAAAATTTCAACTAAATTAAAAAATATATAAAATAGAATAATTCTAATAATAATAAAATACAAAATAATATTAAATAGTAACAAAATAATAATAATAATAATAATAATAATAATAATAATAATAATAATAATAATAATAATAATAATAATAATATAATAATAATAATAATAATAATAATAATAATAATAATAATAATAATAATAATATAAATTATAATTTATTTAAATTAAAAATTAAAATAATTTTAAAAATTTAATTAATAATAATATAAACTATAAAATAATATAAATAAGAATAATATAAATTACAAAATAAATACAAAATTATTTAAATAATTTAAATAATAATAATATAAATTAAAAAATAAAATAATTTACTACAACGTATATTAAATAATAATAATATAAATTATAAAATAATTTACATAATAATAATAATATAAATCACAAAATAAATAAAAAATTATTTAAATAATTTAAATAATAATAATATAAATAAAATAAAATAATTTAATACAACGTATATTAAATAATAAGAAAATAAAAAATAATTTAAATAAAAAAAGAGAAATAAAGAATAAAAATAAAAATAAAAATTTCAGTCACGTGCGTGCGACTGAACCGCAGTCCAGTCGCACGTTTTTCGCGACTTTAACTTCTTTTTTTTATAACAAAAATACACATTCAAATCGATTAAAGTACGTACCCATTCGGATTCATAGTTGCTTTCGTTAGCCATTGTAAATCGATTCCAACTTTTAGCTTGTTTAAACTCAGAGAGCGTTTTTAGAAAGATTTTAGAGAGATATTACTGTGTTTGAGTTCGTAAATTATGCAGGGGCGCTACTGGAAATTCAATATATATAGGGTCGCGAAAAAAATATTTCGAATTATGCTAAAACTTTTGATTTAATGTTTTTAAAGTGATAAAAGTGTTATTAAGTGAGATTAAAGTGTGTTAAACAAATTTTAAATCTAAAGATATTTTCATCATTTCATTAAGATAGGAGTAGCAATAAAATAAAAAGAACAGCCATAAATAATAATCCCAATTTAAAAAAAAACCCATTACATTACCCCACTTTCTCTCTCTTCTTCAAGAAAACTGCTTTTCATACCCCTTTTGATTTTTTTTGAAGAACTTCTCTTTTTTGAATCCTAAATCAAATGCTCCAACAACAAAATACCATTTGACAATACAATAAAGAAGCAAACTTTGAACAAAAAAACACCAAAAAAACCATTTTCTTCAATTATATTTCTGAAGATTGTGTTTTTCTGTCCTTTTGTCTTATTAATTTCTTCACTTACCCAGAAATTGTGACACTCCTTTACCCATTTCTTCTCAGATCGAGTTTGTTAATGGGGCTATAATTTTAAGGTGATCAAAATGCAAGCTTTTTCCTTTTTTTGGCTGTTCAAAAGTTCAGTTTTTTAGTGCCATATTTTGAATTTTAGTGGTGGATTAAATTTTATTTTTTTTGTTGTAAAATTTGTATACTTGTGGATTGGATTTGAGATGTGTATAGTGGGTTTGGGGATCTAAGTTGTTTATTTTGTGTCATGGTTTTGAGATTTGAAATAGAGCTTGTTACTATATTTAGTATCTTGGAGTGAACTTCATTAAAAATCATGACCCATGATTGACTTTTGTTTGTTTGATTACTTAGTGAACTATTCTGAAGTTTTGGATGATAGGTTTTGTATTAGATTGTAGCAATTCTTGTGTTTGTTTTCTTTATTGTTTTGGGTGTTATAGGTTTTGAGAGTGACTGGTATTTCCTGATTTAGATGATTACTATCTCTCTTGATCCACTCTATTAGTTGATATACTTTCATTTTGGAACTGTTGAATTGTTGTTTGTTTATTTGAATTTGAAGTTTTGGAGTTTAGTTTTGATAATGAACAACATAATACAATGAGATATGAGTGAATTGAATTTGGCAATAAAGTAATTTTTTGATCTTATTGGCTATTGTGGATTTGTGGTTCATTGCACTGTAGGCATTAAGCTTTAATGGACTGGGCCTGAGAGATCTTAGACGGTCTCTTAGTAGATAGGCTGTTGAAATTGAGGATTTGTTCACATTTTTCACTAATGTATATGCTTGATTTGTGGTAATAGAGGTTGCATTCTTGTTTTTAGTCCGGGGCAAGGTGATTCCCGACACGTAAAGAGTGGTGAGAATCGAACCCCTATCACAAGGACAAAAGGTACAACTTTCCGCCCCTAGCCGAACCAATAATTCTCAATAATGGGTTCATTCTAATATGAAAAGATTGCATTAAATTTGGGTTAAAAAGGGCTTTAAATGTAGGAAATTTGGTGGTTTTACTGGTACATAGGGGCAGTGATATTTGATTTTATGATGTTTTAATATGTTGGTCCTAAATCTAGGAACAAGTTTTTCTCACAACTGAGAGAAAATAGACAAGAGAATAGAATAGGCATTGAATTTGGAGAGCTAGTTTTTAAATTGCTTGTATTGATGTCTTCTGCAATGGTTTACGGTCTACCTTTTCTACCATAGTGTTGCTTAGAATTAACATTGTTTGGTTCCAATGTGCAGTCGATGATGGACGCTGATACTGATATACACTCTAGTAATGTCGGGGTTGCTGATCAGAATGGTCTTCAATATGATCATTACAGCTCGGGGGATGAAAATGTTGCAGTAGAGATCCATGGCAGTCCTGACAGCACTTTGGTGGGTGTTAGTCATGGTGGTGAAATAATTGGCAATGGAATGGTGAATCCTTTGAATCAAGAAACGGAAGAACTTACTGATGTACATGTGGAAAACAGTGGTCCTCCAGCTTCTGAGGTACATTGATTCTTCACTCATGTTTACTTGATATGTTTTACTTATTGTTAAGTGTACGATTGAATTATGTTTTAGGAACGAATGGGGAAGGGAAGGAAAGGGAAGGAGGGGTAGGGGAGCGATGGGATGGGGACGGAGGGAAGATTGATACAACAAAATTTCATTACCCGGAATCTCCAATGCTGTTAAATGATTCCCTATTAAATAATGGGAAGGGAAGGGAAGGGAAGATTGTTTTTTTTAATCCAAAATTAAATAAGTATAAATCTTTAGCCCTATAATGGGAAGGGAAGGGAAGATTGTTTTTTTTTAACTCTTTAATGTTGGAAAGATTTATTTTGTATGATACATAAAGGAGTTCTCCTCTCCAATTTCCTTTCCTCCATTTCACTTCTTGCAACGTTTTGTATTTAAACGAAGGAAACGTCACGCTTCCTTTTGCCTCCCCTTCCTTTCCCTTCATATTCTCCCAAGTCCCATCCTTAGTTTTAAAAAGCGTACCTCGCTTTTACGCCTTGTGCGCCTCGGCTCAGGCTCGGCTGAAAACGCATCAGCTAGGTGAAACAAAGACCTCTACAAAGAGGCGTGCGCATTGGGCGCCTCGATGCGCCTCCTTGTTGGGCTGGGTAACTAACTTGTGCTTATTTGTTAGAAAAAGAAATAACACTCGAAACTCAACTTTACTTGAATATGAAGTTCGAAAAATCGTTGCTTCTTTAAGAAAAACAAAAGGCATGCTAAGAAGAAAATAATTGCGGGAATTCTTCATATTCTCATTATAATAGTTTTGCGCCACAGTGTGCCTCGCGGGTTTTAAAACTAAGCTCCCATCCAAACATAGTATAAACTAGCATGTTGCTTATTGTTGGATTTATTGGTTTGTAGGGATTGGAAGCCACAGAAACTACTGCTGTGAAGGAACCCAAGCCACAGAGTAGTCAAGTTAAGGGGAAAAGTGAGAAGCCTTCAAATGCAAAACATGATCTTGTGACATCAACTAAGAAGAACATTAGTAATATAAAAGTAAAGGTTACTTCTAATGGTACTTTATCTGATCTTGCATGTACAGAACAGCCTATTGTAAAGGCTAGATCTTTTAATGATCGTCAAGCTTCTCATAGTAATCCAAGCAAGACGACAAAGCCCGTGAAAAGCAACCCTCAAAAGGCTAAGGTGGATATTGTTTTAGTCGATATAAACATTATTTCCCTTTTCCTGCTCACGAATACGATTATTACTCAGTATATTTTAGTGATATTCGGTTTAATTTCTACTAATGGTTGATTATTCTTATTATCCAGCAGCCGCTGATATCGGAAACGATGTCTGTGCATTCTGAAGGCACCGTGTAGGTTTCATTGCTATATTTTCTGCTCTTTTCATGCACCTTTTTTTTTTAATACTTTTTGTAAAATTTATGGTGGTAATAAATTTTAAGGATTGAAGAAAAGGGAGGGGATAGAATGACTCCAAAGAAAAAACTATGTCTAGTTTATGGAGAGGGAAAGATTTTTTTCCTATGCTTCTTTTTCTTTAATCTATATCCATATTATGCCAAAAAGAGGATGAAGCTTCTGTCTCTCTCCCCTCTTTTTTTCCAATTTTTCTTGCCCTAATGATCGTTTTTGTGAATTGGAAACATGTAATTATAGTATTTAGTTGTTTTATCTAGAATAATCTGCAAATTACAGCCTTAAAGTTTACGACTTTTGCGAATTACAGCCTCAATGTTTATTCTTTGCGAATCATAGCCACCAAAGTATCAATGTCTATGGCGTTCAAGGCAAATCACGAATTCCGACCACAACCTGTGACCTCTAAAATGGTCGAAATTATGTGATTTGGCCTAAGTATTGTACACTTTGATACTTTGGTGGCTGTAATTCGAAAAAAAAACATTGAGGTTATAATTTGCAAAAAATGAACATTGATGTTGTAATTCACAAAGTCATAAACTTGATGTAATTTGTAAATTATTCTTTTATTTATAGTTTTTTTTTTTAATTTATATAATCTTAGTATATGAGACATTTTCTAAAGTCGATTTGTTATTAGCAACTTTCTTTTGACTGTAAAGGGTCGAAATGCAGGGAGAAGCCAAAATTGAAGCCTTTGAGGAAAGAAACTACATCCAAATCTGAAACAAACGAAGAACTTGTAGAGTATCCTTTATAATGTTCACCTTACCCCTCCCCCGGTTCCTTCCTTATTTTGGCAATGGTAAAAGATCTGAAGTTAACCAAGGTTGATAAATATTTAAATGCTTATAGCCTATTTCCTAGTTGATACATCGAATTTTCCTTAATTACATTACAGAAGTCCCTCTGCATCAGATGGTAAGTCTCACCGAGTGGGTAAACTTCCATCTTATGGTTTCAATTTTAGGTGTCATGAGCGGGCTGAAAAGAGAAAAGAGGTTTGTGATTGCTCATCTTTTTCTCTAGAGTTGATTTACTTTTGTTGTCAATGTGCGTAACTGACTTGGGTTTTGGTCTCCGATTGATATTGGGCAGTTTTATACCAAACTTGAGGAAAAAATACACGCACAAGAAGTGGAAAAAAGTACCATCCAAGCAAAGTCCAAGGTGCTATATTGTATTATGCCAATATGTTTTTATTCTTTCGACGACAAGAATTTGTTATTACATGTTACTTTTGTTTATAACAATTTGACAGGAAACTCAAGAGGCTGAGATTAAGATGTTTCGGAAAAGTTTGAACTTTAAAGCAACACCAATGCCTAGCTTTTACCAAGAACCTGCACCTGCTAAAGAGCTAAAGAAGGTAAGATAATTCAACTCTTGATCATTTGGCCTTTTTCATTGAACCTCTATATATCCGACACATGAACTCTCAGCCGACATGGTCAGTGAGCTGTGACTAGGGGTGTTCAATGGGCCGGATAAGGGCCTTTTAAAATTTTATTTGGGCTTTATTTGAGCCGGGGTTGAAAAGCCTGGTCAGGCCCATTTTCGTCAATAAAAATTATTATTATCCCCATTGATCAATTTATAATAACTAATTATCGTTTATAATAGTTAAAGTGTAAAAATTTAAAAATCCCCATCAGTGTCACATGATTCGCTGAATGCCTCGCGAATCGCAAATCAGAAAAGCGAATTATGGTCGATTTTAGGCTATTTTTGAACCATTTCAAGCGAATCGTTAATCCAAAAGGTGAACTAACTAGCGAATTGTGTTTCATTGATCCCCATTGTCATTGTAATTTATAATAATTGTAGTAGAGCTCTTTTTTCCTATTTATAAAGGCCCGTTTTCGGGCCTTATTAGGCCCTTTTATAGTTGGTAAGTTCTTTTGAGTGTTGTATTCGGGACTCAATTTTACTTCTGTTTTGTCGTGTCTTGTCATACGGTATGAACATTTTGACGAGTCTTTAGTTCTGGGTATGGCCGAATGGGTTAGATTTATGCAACGTTATCATCCTTAATTACATACCAAACAGGATTTTAGCTGATTAATGATTTTAAGATCTGTATAAGTTTCCTTACAAATCCTTGTTCCCCATGATTCAGATACCGACTACACGTCCCAGATCACCGAAGCTTGGCAGAAAAAAGAACTCATCGTCAGTCGAAGGCGAAGGAGATGGTGATCAAATCCATCGACCCGGAAGATTAAGTCTGGATGCAAAGGCGGTCGCACAAACCACACCCAGCAAAGGACCTTCACCTGTCCAGCCGAAGCGGCCTCAAAGGAAGTCCCTTCCTAGATTGCCATCCGAGAAAACACGTCTATCGAAAAACGCTAAAGTGCAGGATAACACAATGAACGGATCTCCACCTATAGCACGCATTGACGAAGAGGGTCCTTCCTCTAACCCAGAATCTGTGCCTATCGCCCATGTCGAAGACAAAGATTCTCTCTCTAATCCCGCTTACATTGCTCCAATTGCTCATGCCGAGGAGGAAGTTTCAACATCTGAACACAATGGAACTCATGTTAGATTCGAAACTGAGGCTATCGGGGAAGAGCAAGCTCACGCCCAACTGCCAACAATCAAGCAAGACTTGTATTAAGAACATCAGCAAGATCCTGGGTTTAATCGGATTCGTTTGCCTCCACAAAGTGGTTGTTTCGTAAGAACACGAATGTGAAGTCGTGTAGCAGTTTGTTCATAGTTTGGGTGAGGTTCGGTTATTCGTGTTTTTCAAGACTTTCCCGTCGAATCGCTTAAATAGTCTGCATTTGCACTTTGTTTGGGTTGTCATATTACAATTATAAGTTGCTTCTTTTTAATGGTCTGCCATTGAAGTATGGTTGTGGGTAAATTTTGTGTTTTTTCTCAGTACACTAGTTGTAGTTAATGATACATATAATGTAGTTTATGGGGGGATGAGTATGACTAAATTGAAAAATATGGTTGTAGTTTGCATTTGGATTTTTGAACAATGTTTTCTTTTTTTTTTTATATATATATTTAAAATGTTTATTCTTATTTCTTTCAACACGTTGTTTTGTTGTTTCATTGTGAAGTTGAGTTAAGTTTCAGTGGCCGACCTACGCATTGTGTTGGCATTTCGACAGATATGTAGAAGTTGAAACATATTTATGTGAAATTTTGTCAGATTAAAATTAAAATTTTTGATATCTAATGTTCAACATTCTTCTTTGAGTAGAGATATCTAAATAAGATTTTTGATAAATAAGTAAAAGATAAAATATATTCATATGAGATCTTATTAGATTTGACTTATTTATTTTTTTATTGTGTATTTTGTATTATTTTTTATAATACATATTTAGAGATATTAAGTCTAAAAATTTCTTTGGGAATGGTGGGAGAAAAAAATAATATTAGCATATTACTCATATATTTTATTGTTATCTTGCCATTTACAAAAAAATGTCTAAGTTTAATAAGTGAATACTAGTTGATTTTGAAAGGCTTTGCATTTGCTCAAATGAGCAAGATAGTATACTTTGAGGCTGTGGTTTGTTATGTGGATTGTCATAAATCATTTATAATTCTTCTATTTTATTTTCTTCATTGTCTTTACTCACAAAGAATTACTCTTTTCGATTCACATTAATTATCCAATTTAGTTTTGTTATTCTATTAAATGCACTAATTAAATCTTAAATAATAGTATCTATAATTACATATAATTAAAAATTATAAAAATGAGGAAACTAATTTACATTATATCTAATTTTGAATACTTTCTAACTAATTATTTCACCTCTAATTCTTAAATTCGTTTAATTATCCAACTAACTAAATATGTTTAATTATCCATCTAACTAAATACATTTAATTATCCATCTAGCTTTGTTTTCCTACTTTGATTTTTATTTACCCATTTAATTTACACTCAATTTAAACGGACCTTAAAAGTAGCTAGTGTTGTTTGAATACGTGAGGATGTTAGCCAATACTTGGAATCATGTTAATGAGTAATGACGAATATTTATAGAAATTACACTTTTGATAAAGTTATTATACCTTAAAATTTAAAAAGATGACAATTAAAGATTTGTTACGAAATTTGTGAACAGGGTTTTGTCTTCATTTGTTGTCTTTAAGAATCTTTAATTAAATAATTTCAAAAAAAGTCTTTAATCAAATAAATTCATAGAGATAATAAACATAATATTTTCTTAATGATTTGATATCTTTTTATGTTAGCATATAATCGTTCTTGATTTTGACCCCTTTTTTTGTAGGAAATGCTTTGTTTAATTTGCATATACTTTTATAATCTTTTATAAGTATTGATTCTCCACTCATGTATTGTCAAAAGGACTTTTGACAACGTTTACTTGTAATTTTTATAATTAGGAATTTAATATATATATATATATATATATATATATATATATATATATATATATATATATATATATATATTCTCGTGCAATAAATGATATGTTATTTCTTATTTTATATACAATGATTGAATTAGAAAAATTGATAATTATAAATATAAATTTCTATTGTATGAATGATATAGTAAAATTAAATTGTTTATTCTATAAAAACAATTAAAATCCGAATATTTATATTTCTAATTCATTCTCTTATTTAAGTCATTCATTCATAAATTTAATCTTTATTTTTTTCTGTTTCTTTGTAACACTACTTTTCTGTTCAAGTCATTTTGAAGAGTTATTTTATCTAAATAATTCAAAATATCATTAGATTGTAGGATATGACATGATTACTATTATTAGGTGTGTTAAAAACAATTGACAACTAACATAACCTATGGACATTGTGGAAAGAAATTTCCTACAAGGACCATAAATTTGGTGAAATCTCAATGATATTTCCATAGCCAAAATTTGTGGTTGGTTTTGTTATGTCAATTATTTGATCATTGTAGTTGCAGTGGATCATTACTTGGTCAGATTAGACACCCAACCAATTCCATGTTCTCTTGTCTATGCACCCAAATCATTCTCTTTAGTGGATCTTTCCATTATTTTTCATGTGAAATTAAAGCTAATTCAAATTATTGTTTTAAGATAATAATTCGATTCTCGTGTTAAAAACAATTTATTAGTTTATATAGTCAACTTTGAGAGTGAATCGGGAAATTACAATAGAAAAGAGATTAACATAATATCGATAATCTTCTATTACATTAAAAAGCCGTTGCAAAAGTACAAGTTCATACAAAAGGCACTTGTAAAAATGAGGCTTGGCAAAACTCGATGAAAAAACAATCCCACCCCATTCGAGAGGTTAGAGATTGTAATGGCAGCTCGATCTAGATCGTGCTGCCACGGCCAAAGCCCATGACAAAACAAGAACACCATACTTTGAACTTTCAAAAGCAACGGTAGAACGATGAACCAACAAATGCCGACCAACAACACTCCGGACGACTTGGTAAAAACCGACACAAAGACTAAAAAACAAACACTGATGACTGACACGAGAACTCAGCCCCGAAGCCAAGCTAAAACTTTTTTTTTTCGTTTTTCGTTTTTCAATTTTTTTTTGTTTTTCAATGAAGGTCCAAAACCCAGCAAAAGATTAGACGAAGGCTAGACAATTGAACCCGGAAAGCAGTTAACAGTATTCTCAGGCATCTACGACCGATAAGAATCTGGCACCAAAAAAGAGCCCGAATTCTTGAAACAGATTTCCTGTCTTGAGGAAACCTGCAAAAAAGGGGTGTAATCGGTCGTTTCTTCCTGGAAAAAGACCCATGTCTCCGGCAAAAGGCAAGCCTGTTTTAAAACTGATGGACCCAAAAACTAAATACGAACTCAACCTATTCACTTAATGTACTTCTGAAGCTACTTAAATAATCCGAAGAGCATCGAAATGTTTTGCGCTTAGGAAAGGATGTCACATCTAAAGAGCCGATCCTCGAGCATATCAGTGACGGTGCTGCTGATCGAGTTGCAGTTTTGAATGTTGAGTCCCATAAGAGACTGACCCAACTTTGCCAAGAAAGGCAAGCACTTGTTGGAGATCATCGAGCACCCGGAAAGAGAGAGGATCTGTAAGCTCAGATGCTTCGAGCGAGCCAAAGATGCGACACCAAAGTCTGTGATAGCGCACTTAGAAACATCGAGTTCATTGAGCAAAAGGCAATCATCGGCAATAGCCACCAACCCTGTATCGGTAACCTTACCACAACCTTCAAGGTTCAACAACTCTAGGGTTCCGCCATGAAACTTTGCCAATGCGATGACAATGTCGTCGGTCACATTAACACAGTCCGCGAGACCCACCTTGACAAGACCGGCACCAGCATCACAACTCTCGATAAGGGATAGAAGACCGGCATCGGTGATGGAGGGAAGACCGTTAAAGTTTACACATTGCAATTGAGGGCACAACTTTGCCAACATAGCCAAGGTCATGTCTCCGAGCCCAGGGCAGTTGCTGATTGTCACGGAACGAAGTGGGGCGGATTTGTTCGGGAGGGGGAATCCCAACACCATGTCCTTGAAACCAAAGCAGCTAGACATAGTTACATCCTTCAACTTAAGACCACAGTTCAATAAAAGACCAAAAAACCCGATTTGGGTGATCCTGTGGCACTCCTTAAATTGCAGGCTCTCGAGAGACCTTGCAGCTTTGGCAAAGGAAATCAATCCATTGTCGGACAAGAAAGCGCACTTCTTCAGAGCGAACTGCTTCAAATTGGGACAGCCTTTTCCCAAAGCTTCGACTGCAACGTCTGTGACTCCTTGGCACGAGGAAATGGTGAATGACTTTAGATGTTGAAGACCCTGGGCATTACCCATGACCCAGAAACCCTTTTCATTCACATTTTGAAGGTTGGCCAAAAAAAGATCAGAAACAACTTTTCCGTAATGACCGATCACTGCAAGGGAAAGATCAGTAACATTCAAACCCTGAAGCTTCAACTTGGTGAGGACGAAAGAAGCTGATGACATCAAAGTTGCGATACCCTGATCACCAACAAGTGGGCAGTCCTTGATGGTAACAGATTTGAGGTTTGGACAGAACTGCCCAATAGCTTGCAAACCTTCATTACCAATAAGTTGACAACCCTCAATACTCAATAAGGTCAAGCCGGAACAATTCTTGGCGATTGCGATCAAACCCTTGCTGGTAATAGACGGGCAGTTGCAAAGATCAAGTTTCTCAAGGCGACGACATCCATTAGAAATCTCAACGAGACCTTCATCTCCGATGGACGAAACATTCCAGATGGAAAGACTCTTAAGAGAAGGGCAGCATCGAGAAACAGCCTTCAAACCAAGATCAGTAACTCCACGAACAGAGTTCGTTCCCCTGATCATCAGCTTACCTAATCCACCAAGACCACCACTTCCCACAGCCGCAGCAGCAAGTCTAACATCGGTGGCCTTCTTACCCTCCAAACTCCTAGTAAGAAACCCATCGCTGTCGATCTCCTCACCCTCATCAGCAGCAACCTTATTCTTATTGCACAGATCCTCACAAGGGATGCTACTAACAAGCATAAGCCAGCGTTTCGAAACGCTGGCACAAGAACTCCTTTCTTGGTATCCCGGCAAACGCCTGAAGATCTCATACAAACACTCATCTGGGAGGGAATCAAGAGAAACCTGCTTTTTTTGCCCTAAAAAGTCTCCTCCAACAGGGGCATTGATCCTAGCTCTTTTGTTTGGGAAGTAAACATCCACATGGTTAACAATACGAAGGGACAAAAAGCTACCAGCTTCCTTGGGGTTTGAGTATATGGATCCCCCATGGTAAAATTCCTCATTTTCTGAGAATCCAAACACAAAAACTATACTCAGTCTATGCTTTTCCACTACCAAAATTCTATATTTTGCAAATCATACCACAATAAAACTAATCTAGAAATGCCTAAACTTGACTAGTCATTGAAAAATATGTTTACTTTATATGGGTAATTCATTTCATAAATCATAAAAGATACTTATATACATGTAGTAACTAATCATGCAAATTAACCCAAAATGAATCATCACAAGTCCAATATTTGCAGGAAATTTAATTGTTCATCATAGGGATATAAAACATTTATACAGACAAGATCTTTCTCAAAGAACACAGGGAAATTATGCAAAATCAAATTCATTATAACCCTAGAATAATCAATAGAAAAAACTACCAAAATACCAAAATTTAAGTAATAAACCCGATTAAAAAAGTCCAAAATAGTTCTACAATCAAAAACCCCAAAACAATTGCATAAAAAAATCAGCAAATTAAAAGAAAAAAAAAGGATCCATGAACATACCACTGTAATTGACGATCTGAGACATGTTGAAAGCTGAATAAAAACCTCAAAGAGGCAAAAAAGGTGTGAACTTGATGAGTGAAAGAAGCCACCAGAAAATAAACCCAGATCCTTAACAAACCCAGAAATAAAAACAACAAAGATGAATGAAAATTGGAAATATGCAAAATTCATGAGATGAAAAAATAGAGCATAAAGAAGGAAACCCTATTGAAATAGGGCAAAAAATGTTGTGAAGGAAGAAGGAAAAGATGAAAGGGGGAATGAATGAATGGTGAAGCAATGGAAAAAATGATGCTGTGGATGTGTTTTTATCTTAAGATGTTGTCAATGTTGAGGAAGAGAAAAAAGTGGGTCCCAAAAAAAATATTTTGGGTTAAATTAAAAAAGTATAATAATTAATGAGGAGAAAGGAAATGCATGATTCATATACAAGGAATTTGGGGATTGTGGGGGGAGAGAATAGAGATAACATACATCATACATGCAAGTGCATTGAATCTTGCTCAAAAACAGGAATTCTTTGCTCCCATCCCTAAGCTATCACCAAAACCCCCACTTGTCTATATGACCTTCACTATGGGTGAAGTGAAAAGAACCCATGGTTTGGTACAAGGTGCATAATTTTTTTTAAAAAAATAATTAACCATTTGGTAAATGGTTTTTTTTTTTTACTTTTGAATTTTGACCTTTTAGTTGGTAAAACAGTCAAAAAAACTATTTAATTAAACAATTAATCTTGTATGAGACCGTCTCATCGTGAAACAGGTCCATGCTAACGGCCCATTTGTAAAAAAAATCATTTAAAAAAATGAAAATTAAACTCCAAGGAAGTATTTTTCTTTGAAAAAAAATGTAACTTTTTTTTAATTGTTTGGACCAACCTAATTAAAGTTGTCTCATGGTGAGACGACTCAATAGAAAACTTATGTTGGTTAAATCATCAAAAAAATTTGACTTTTAAACAAAATCAAATGAGCATTTTTTTTCCATTAGTATTTGTTTTTATCTATTTTTTCTCGAATTAACAACCAACAATTAACAAATAATTTTTAGCAAACGTCTTCATAGCAATTAGCTTAAATAATTGGCTTTTCATAATATATTTAGCTAGTTAAAATTTGTCAACAACTTTAACTAGTAGTCACTTGACAAGGTGACTTATGTGTTTCAATTCGATTTAATTTACAAAGGTCTTTTAATTATTTTTCTTTAGATATTTATATGTTTAATTTGTTTGTTGTTAATCACCGGGAAACTATTCTTCTCATTTGATTTGACAAAAAATAAAATGAAATTTAAACATATCAAAAAAAAAATAATTATCATTTACTTTTTATAAAAAATAATAGTAGCTTTCATGGAAAATTGTATGTCAACAAAAATGCTTCCACCAAACTAAACACAATATCTTTTTTTGACGAGAAGCTGGTGATTGTTATTTTTAGTTATTATTGGTGATTATCCTTCTCTTCAACCAAAAAATAATTATAGTAGGAATAAAATTACGGATCAATTGGTGGTAAGTGGTAACATTATCTCTATCTCTACATCATATCCTCTTTTCTACACTTATTTAATTTACATTCACATCAACATAGCATAGTCATATATTAGCAAGAGCAAAGTAGGCTATTGCCCAATGCCTTAAATTTTTTAAGAAATAGTTGAAATATTAGCAATATAAAAAAAGAAAGGTATTATATTATCAGCCAGTCTTGTATGAGACCGTCTTACGGTGAGACAACCTCAAAACAAGAAGCCCATAAGCTAAAAACTTCTATTATTGGGTTATTTAACCCAAGTATGAGACATGTCGCACGGTGAGATCTTCACATACAAGAATTTGTGTTATATTATTTATAACGCCTTAAACTTTTGAGGACTTTTTTAATCTTTCGCTCTTGGCCCAAAAATAAATAAGATAATATGTACGACAATTCTTCAATCCATAATTAAGTTTTGGGTACTAAATTAATCTTTTTTTTCCTAAAATATTTATTATAATGTATACATGATGATGATCATTATCATCAACCCAATATGTCGCTCGAAAATAGAGTCTGGGTAAGGAAAAATAATGAACAATCTGTATCTATACTTTCTTAAAAGGGAGTTTTAAAAACAAAGCGATCAATTTTAACCTCAGGTGATGAAAACCCTGCATAGCCACAATATACATGTTGAATAGAAAGATAGATGTAAGGAGTGGTTTAAAGAGTTGGTTGTATTAGCCTCCAATAGTTAGGTAATTAATGTTTTGGGTAACATGCTCCTTAGTATCCCCACAATACAAAGGTTAAAGATAAGTCATCCCATCAATTCTGAAAGAGAGACCAAGTAAGCAAGGATGCAAACAGACCAGAATTGACATTCAAATTTTGACATTCAAATTTTGACATTTAGAAAATGCAAATTCAGAATAATTGGTATAAGGTGAGCCCAACCATCACCATATGTCCATATCAAACAAAGATGAAGCACCAATAATTTTTTTCACCTAATTTAATTTATTATGTGTGTTTTTAAATTTTTAAGCCTAAAAATAGGTAATTGTTAGATTTAAGTAAAAACAATGTAAAACTATATTCTAAACTAATTAAATGATATCCGAAACCCCTTAATTTCTTGTGGCCTTGTGCAATCAGGTAATTTGCACATGTCCGAAATCACCCATAACAACTGAATATGTGCCAAGCTAACTCGATCACTATTTTTCTTTGTTATATATTAATATTACACAATTTAATATTAATAAAAAAATCTAATTAAATGACCGGAGTTGTGTTCTAGTTTTGTATTTATTTTATAACTATAATTATAATGTTACTTAGACTGTTACTCTGTTAGGTCGTTGAGTTTTGACCAAACCGTGGATGTATAAACTTGGACCAAGTCGATCATCTTTGTTGCAACATCCTTATACCTTTAATGTGAATCTTCTATATATCTATAAATTCTTTTCAATTTTTTTTTAAAGAATATAGTGTGATATATATAAATACTAAGGTAGCTTGCTGGTGTAGGAGGTGGAATTTTATCTTATATTTGACATCTAAAATATAGGAATGTGATTTTAGTTGAATGATCATGAAATAGATTTGAGTTAGGTTTAATTAGATTTAAATTTATTTATTTTGTAAATATTCAGGTTTATTAGGACTTAAAATTTTGACTTGAATTTCACCGGATAATCAGATGAACATGAAGTCTATATAACGTCTTATATGTGTCTTAATCTATTTGTTATTACTTTACTTATTTTTCAGTTTGATATAAATTGACTATATAAATCAAGCTTAGTCTACGTCTAAAGTGGGACTAAATGAGTTTAAAAGAAGTTTAAATTAATTAATTATGAGTTGAGTTTGGGTCTATTATAAATCTGAAGTAACTTTAAATGTGAAAACATATATTGGACTCATACCTAACTCATTTAGGTTTTACATTTAAATATAAATCCATTAGTCAAAATCGGACTTACACCCTAAAATTAACGTCAAATCTAAGCCAAGTCTAATAAAATTTTGAACTCTTGACCATCCCTTCTCATCCCCATAATATATATATATATATATATATATATATATATATATATATATATATATATATATATATATATATATATATATATATATATATATATTTGAGTGGAATTAAGTAAATTAGACCAAATTATCCATTTCTAACTAAAATGTCAAGGAACTAACTACGTTAAAATATATAATATGTTTTAGAAAATCAACAAAAAATTTAAACTGATAATATATTATATACTCTAACATAAAAGATTACATGTTCTTATGTATATTGATTAAGGTGGAAATTCTACTTCTTTTGTCCATTAGTTGAATTGCCCTCTTCCAATATTTCAAGGGTTTACAAGTTTAAGGCTTTATCTATCAACTTAAAATTTTTATTGAAATCTCATTTTATGTTACATACATCAAGTATAAGTGTATGATCCATTAAAAATTACTATTCAATCTGAATATAGTTAGAATTATATCCCTCTTTGACAAATTTTTTGTGAAAACTTTTTTTTATTAAATGGGATAAACTTAAAATGGATGGAGAGAGTAAACTATATCGTTATTATTATTATTATAATAAACTAAATATTACTTCTTCCGATTCATATTAGTTGTAATATTGACAAAACCAATACTATTTATTCATCAATCTTAATTTGTGATTAGTTTTTAATCTACAGGTTAAAATATAATCAAATGTGATCTTGTTTGATTCGTCTCACTACAAAGATTATTAATATCTAATTTTTATTATACATAATTAGAGATATTAAGGATTGAATTACATGATACTATGATAGTTAGATTTGAGAAAAAAAAATTAGACGAAAATCAAATCTAAAATTTTTAATAAATATATTTAACTTTTCAACTGAGACAAAACTCGATTTTTATTTATTGTCATATCAATATAAGTATATAACCATAGAAGCATCCACTTAGAAGTTTCACGTGCATATATCATCTCTCTTCTGAGATATTGAGGGACTCTTTCCTACTTCCTAGGTACACTTGTGCTTAACGTACCATCAGAAGTTTCTTTCTCACCTGAATCATTATTTTTTCTTTAGTTTTTTTGGGGGATTTTCCAGTTGTATGCAAGTTGGAATTTGCGTTAATATTTGGTAATTTTAATTTATTAAATATATACTCAACTTGCTAAATATATTCATATAATTAAGTATTCTTTGTCCTTAGCTATACTTTGCATTTTAGTCTATCTCTTTATTTTTGTAATATTTTTATTTTAAATATAGTATTCTTATTTTTTTCTTTAATTCTTATTTATAAATTTTTCAATTTCTCTCACTTTATTTCTATCTGCATAATTTATTAGTCTCTACAATAATTTTTTAATATTTTTGCAGATTGTAAGTGATGCTAACTCTTATAAAGCAAGTACATTCATCACATTGTCAATTGTCACATAGGAGTAGATTCTAAATCTCTTATAATTCTCACATGCCAAAGCTGGCAATTTATGCAAGTTGCAAAATCATACTCCATAAAAAACTTGGTTCTATAATACTTTCATCGTTTCGTCTAAGTACAAATTATAAAAATTAATTAATTGATAACAAAATATTATTATTATCTTTAAATAATGATAAGTTATAAGAATTAATGAAATATAAAGTAGAACAATTCATAAGTTATTTTATGTCATATATATTAGGAAAATTTATCCAAAATAATCCAACTTATTCACGATTTTCCTACAATAATCTTAACTATCGATTAACCATGAATAATCCCATTTATTATTTTATTTAATCTGTGCTGTTGTTTGGCTTTTCTTTTAACGGTTGTAGTATGTTATTTTTTGACCATTATCCTCTTCTTTCTTCTTCCTCCTTAAATGTTCCTTATCTCCATTGCTGTAGTAGTTTCTTCAAATTTTTTTTTTTTTTTGCAAGTTCCTTCAACTTGGTAATTTTGCAGCTTTTGCAAATGTTTGCTTTAAGATGGTTGGCCAGATGAGAGATTAGAATATTGAAGTATTAATTTTTTAAGGAAAATTTGATAATTAATGAAAAGAGAGATTGTATTATGTTGATGAAATATAAAGTTTTTAGTATGAATGGACAGATTAAAAAAATAGTGAATTCATTTCCAAATAAGAAAATGATATAAAATAATGGAATAATCCGAAATATAAAATGATAGAAATCGAGGGGAACAAAGAAAGTACATTGTTATTAATAATTTTGTACCCAAACATACTCATTAATCATCTTTTCCAAATAATTAGACATTTTTATTAAAGTTAAATAGTAGTTTTCATATCAAAAAAAAATCATATAATTGCATGTAATAAGAAAAAACTATTTACAATTATTTTACTTCTGAAAATCAAATCTTATCTCATTTTGAGCAAAAATTGCCTTCTCCAGACAAATTTACGAGTTTGATTCTCGTCATATCACCCATTAAATAAAACAACGCTAACACAAAAAAATATTATAAAAATTATTTTTGTTGAAGGTATGGAACTGTGTGTTTGATAGCTTGAGATTTCCTACAAGCTGCATGGAAGAAAGGTAAGAAATTCCCACTGATTGACAAACTCGTTCTTACAAAAAGCCTCCTAGACGAATACAATCAACGGCACAAAATTAAGAATCGAAGCTATATATAAAAACGATTTTTTGAATTAAGTAGAAAAACAAACGAGATCTGGAAGGTTAATCGATCTTTCATGCTCGAGAGGTGAATATATAGCTATGCCATTTACACTTGCGGAAAAATGCTAGAATGACCGGTTTTCAGATGCTGGTAGCGTTTACTCGTACTTTCTCCGTTCTGAAATACTCGCTACATTTTAATTATGTGCACTATTTATCGTCTAAGCTTATTTTATATATTGCGACTCATGTATAAGTAAAAATATAGTCAAGTGGGATCTTGTTTAAATCGTTTAATCGCATACTTTCATTATATAAAACTTTTTACAACTTTTAGACTTGTAAAATTCAACATATAAATAAATAAAATAACGCATTGGAATGCGTAAAAAGTGAAACGTAGTAAGTATAATAGAACGGAGGAAGTATAAGCCTTGTTGTTCCCAGACATCAACAAGAAAATCTACCATTTCCTGCGGACGAAAGGCAGAGTGGTGATTGTAAACAACCCTAATTCACAAGTACAATATGTTCAAGAAAACGAGAGCTGAATTGTTTATATTTAGTCGATTCTTACAGGCAGAAGAATTGGTTCGGGAAAAGGTTTGCTCGTCTCAACTCTCAAGTAGATTCTCCTACGTAGTATCACAACTACATAACATAAAAAATTTATCAATTTCGTAGGAGCTGCAGCAAGAAAAACTCAGGGTAGAGAACGAAAAACACAAACAAGATTGGAACCACAAATAATTGACAATGTGTTCTATGAATAGAGCATTCAAAAGTTTCATTATGAGCTGATCATGGGTGGCTGCGCCAAAATCAGGCATGAGTAAGGGCAGCATATTTTCAGCTGCCTGAACTTTTGAAGACATTTTGCGGTTGGGGTCTAGCTTGGATGTAATTTGCAGCCAGGCAAAGCAAGATCTGGCCAAAGATGAAACGTATTACAGTTGATCAGCTGTCAGGACTGTATTTGTTAGGCCGAATTCGTCACATAATCACCCTGTGGCTTGTGGGCCCACTCGTGTGGATATGCCCACAGGGCACCTGTGGGCTTGGGCCCACAAACCCACGAGTAATGAGTGTTGATATGCATATACACTTAATGAGGTTCACTCTCTCCCAAAACCATATGGTATTAGGAGTATTACTCACCAAGCATTATATGCAAGGCCACAACCCATTATTCTAGTGATACGAGATCTTCCTCTCATGTGAAGTATTTCCAACAGTATTATGGTTTTTTGAGACTTACGGGATTTCATACCCCGAATATAGAGTGGGACTCACTCAACCTATGATAGCTCTATGCTCAAAAAATCAAGACTCAAAAAGGGAAAATGTAAAAAAAATTCATCTTTAAAGCTTCACCAAAGAGGGGCTATAAGGCATAAATCTTATTAATCAATAATTTAACACTAACAAGACAATACTTCAAGCTTTGTAAAAACTACTATAACATAAGGAAGTAAGTTTCGACATATCATATCGATTGTGCTTCTAATTTATCGAGATACCAACCTCAGTTCAAGAACAAATGTTAGCTTACTTTCAAATTCATATGTTTTCATACCTTATTTTGGGTTCACGCATTATTGGCTGGTTGAGAAACTTTCTGTCACCAACCCATTGCTGCCTTCTTTGGGTCCATAAAAGAAGGCCTGCGTCCACGATATTTACTTAAGGAATCTTGAATGCGGTAGTTGTAGTGATGAATAGCTTTGAAATTAGAAACCAGTTTGCATCATCAATAGTTTGCCAAAACTAAGATACCATAATATGATCGAGCAAGCACGACAAAACAACAATCCATAGCCCCAACGCCATAAAATGGCTTCCATGTAAGTAAGATATGGAAGGTGGGGTTCAGATGTATGCAACCATACCCTCGTTAGTGGATAACAAAGAGGTTGTTTCCGATTCATCTTTGATAGCAAACATCATTTGAAACTAGTAGATGCACATGATTCAATATGCCATTTAATATCCCAAACCAAAGAACTATAATTGAGCAAAAAAGTGGTAAAATTGAAGAAAAGAATCCATGGTAATTTTACACTAGTAGATGCACAGATTGAATATTGTACAACATTGACTTACCCAACACCCCTAACTGGCTCCTACCTGGTTGGGTTTTGGGGGGGAAGGGGGAGCGACATTTCTAGACTTGGGCTGGCATGGGCTACGGCCCGGGTCATGAAAGACAAAATAGTATGTTAAACTGAGTTCAGTGTTTGAAATTATGAAAGAAATGAATGGGGTTGGATATTAATTTATGTAAATTTAATTTTTTAGATTTTATCATAGAATTTTATTCATGGATTTTTATTTAGTTTCTCTCCCACAATGAGAGGTCATATAATAAATTTTTTCTAATAACACAGAACTTTTGATTAACCCTTGGTTGTTATGAAAAGGACACAAGCATCAAACATTCCTCGAGGCTGCATTCTAAAGTAATTAAATGACTAACCCTTACACAATCCAAAATATCAAATTAATCCCTTCAAATGTTGCATAAAAATACATGATCAATTTCCGGTAAAAGCAAAAGAAGGCAAAGGGGCAATCCTGATACATGGGAGCTAAAACAGAAGTAAAAACGGGAATTTTTAGAGAGTTCCGTTGGACCAAAAAGAGAAAAGAAAGCAGTTTGAAACTTACCATTATTTACAAATTCAGGATTGCTTCTGCTTCCACTACTACCATGTGGATCAAGGTTTTGATTAGATGTGCTCATAGATGAAATGCTTCTCTGTAGCTGAACTGCGCTAATATCCATTTCATGTTTGCTGCGACTCCAATTATCTTCCGATATATTTGGTTTCTTCACTTTTCGACCTTGTATCTTCAGTCCTTTCGATGGTTCATCCACAGCGATGATAAGTTGGGGCATAGTGCAACATCCAAGACAACCTCTGCTCTGTTACAAATCAGGAATTTATAAAGTGATACGTAACACTATCGAAAGATGTCAATAAAATAAAAAAATGAACAAAATAGTTATGGAACCCAAGTCTCATGCACATCAAAACTCATATATGAAGTTATCGTTCAATCATTCACATTTCAATTATCTAAGGTTCAATGATTCACATTACAAGTATTTAAGGTTTATTGTAAAAACTCTTCAAATCACCTCACAAAAGATACAAAAACAACAATAATACCAAAACCTTAATCCTAACACTATGAAACAAAATCGCATCGTATTGTATTGTATTGTATCGTATTGTATCAGAAAGTTGTAAGCATTTTCAATCTCTAGCTGAGCACTATGCTACTTGGACTCCGGTACTGATGTCGGATACCGGTACGTGTCCAAGTGTCGGATACGTCTAAATATTTTATTTTACGCCTAAAATGAAGGTCTAAGTGTCATACCAATGTCCGAGCATCAAGGATCGGACATGGGTACGTGAAGCAAAATGAAGAGTCCTAGTAACATAGGCTGAGCATTAAAATCATCTATTGCTTTGTCCATATGATGTCATCAATGAACAATAAGCATCATGAAACTTCTCCAAGGAATACACTGCAAAAATGTGTTTGTCGGTCGCAATCGTGGTTACGGTTTCTGTTGTAAAATGGCTTTTGTGGTCAATGTGTACGGCTTTGCAGCTATATTTTAGTCACGATAAGTTCAAATACTAAACAAGCATGAGCAGATTTAGTTTTTGAGTAGTTTCGAAAATACCTTTCCATAATATACTAATTTCACTTAAAGTTAGAACTTAGAAATATAATGGTGTTCGCGTCCAAACCCCAAACTACGGAAACAAGGAAACTACCTACAATTTTGGACATGGACACGACAATATTTCTTTAATGTAAAATTTTGGTGTATTATGAATGATTCTATGATATACATCTAAAAAAAGAATTAAAGTTAAAATTTCGATAATATAACTTAGGTGGTGTTACTTTATAATTTAACAGGAACAATGTGTAAAGATAGCAAGTACTAGTTTTACATCAAAATATAAGCTAAAAGATAGAGATAAAAGGTAGGAACTGCACACCGGGTTTGACACACGTCTTGTGACACATATCAAAAGGGTTACCCTAGCCACATGCGACCTGTCTAGATAAAATATCCTACAATATAATTCAAATTAAGTAACCAAAGAAGTCAAAAGAGTATGAAACTTAAGATATAGGAATACATCAAGATAAGATGCAAGAAATCTTCTAATATTTCAAAAATCAACAACTAGTATCATTGAAAACATCAATACAATTGAACAACTAGTAACACGCAATGATTCATGCTCTACATCAAATTCTAGAAGTTGTGTTGCCAAATAGTGTTTACAATGCAAGTTCGGAAAACCTTCGAAGATGAAGGGCCATGGACTAAAAATGAGGTTGTTCCATTATATAACGACTGCTTTATATTAGGACCTAATATACATTAAAATAAAGATTCTAATGGCTAATATGTTGGAATAGCAACATATAGTGGAAGCTTTAATTCAAAATATATTGTTGAAAACTTGAATTATTATGATAAAATGGATATTTTTCAAGTTAACAATTCATTCACAATGCGATGTCCGCAAAAAGATTCATGACACCCCGAGGTGCCACCTCCACGATATCGTCACCTTTGCACAATTACAAAGACATCCACAATAAAGGTAGAAACTTGTTGATTTCTTTGGTTTGGTACTGTTTTACGTGATTCGTTAATCTAACTTTAGATCAAAAAAAAAGTGAATTATGGTCGATTTTGGACTATACTCAAGTCATTTCGAGCAATCGCAAATTCACAAAAATGATTGCATAAGCTTAGGATTTATCCTACACACAATTTACACTAATGTCTAAACTGCCTTTCAAAATGTAACTATATACATGAAGATGAAACATTGAAGAAAAATGATGAAAACCTTACATTGAAAAAGATCCTGCAAACACTTTTTATTTTCACCATCGCCAAACAATTCACCAAAATAGGCAAGGGAAAACCTCAAAAAAGAAAAGCAAGCTAAAGAATTCAAGAAACAACACAAGAAAAAGTCTTATGGCATTAAAATCATCAGTCCAAAGCTACCTCACAACAAAAGAAACATAAGATTCCAATTCAAAGAGCAATAAAACTTCATTTATACAACATAAAATACCACAATACTAAACTATATTTAGAAACCAAACATTATGTATTATTTAATACTTTCTCTTATAAGATAGCAAAACTCATAAAGCCTACACATGACTTTAATGTGTTTTAAAATAGGGTACAAATAGCAAAATTCAAAAGAAAAAGACATAAAAATTGGGCAAACCCAACACCCAAATCAAGTTTTTGTTTTAAAGAATTGCATATTTAAACAAAAGGGCGTAAAATTGGGAGAACAAAAGGAAAAAAGATTCAAACTTTTAATAATTGTATCAGAAAATATATATTAAGAATTGAGTAAGATTGACTCACCCTGCATACAAAGATGTAGAAAATCCAAGCAAGAACTGATGATGATGATGATGTTGAATAGTTGATGATTCCCAAAGTTGGATTTACAGGAAGAACAACCAATTAAGGTGGAAAAAATCAAACCCAGAAACTAAATTTTTGTATTAACGAGTTCATCATCATACTTCAAATGAACCACCCAAGAAAAGCCAAATCAATGAACAGTGATGTTTAGTGGTTGGTGAAATTAGCTATCCAGAAAAAAAATCAAAGACTCAATTTTGAAATAAAGATTCAATCTTGAAAGAGAAAGCAAAGATGGACCAGTTGACGTCAACGCCACAAATTGGTGTCCTTTTCTTGGATTCAATGAAAATGGATTCAATTGGATTTTTTCTTCCCTATTTGTGGCGTTTGTTTGTTTCACTCTTCTTTGTGTTTTAAAATGTTTTTCTTTTTTTTTAAAAAAAATTATCTAAAATATTCTCATTTTTTCGCGATTTTCCTACAATAATTTCACCTTTAAATACCAGGAATAATCTCTATGGGGTATTTGCCTAGAGTAAACCCGGATAATCGAATGACCTATTATAGTAGGTAATTTACCAAAAACTAAACAGAAAATTAATATAAAGTTAGAGAAAATTTTTTAAAATTTACATTTAAAAATATATAAAAATTTAAACATATTTTTACATTTTTTTGACATTTTATTTTAATTTATTTTTTTTAAAAATAAAATTTGTTGTAGCATGTCATCCGATTATCCGAGTTTGATCTAGGAAAATACCTTATAAAATTGAAATTATTCATGGTTAATTAATAGGTGGGATAATTATAAGAAAATCATGAAAATATTAGATTATTCTAGATAATTTGTTTTTTAACAAATTGTTGAAATAGCTTTGTTTTTAAGCTACACTTTAGTGTTATTGATCTTTTCAATTATCTATTATGTTGTACTTAAAATTATTAGAGTTTTTCAACTTTTATATTTAAATAAATTAACGTTTTTATAGATTATTTAAGTAAAGATTTCATGTACTTTATTTCACTAAAGTTTCTATTGTAATAATAATCCCAAAAGTATAAAATTAGCTACACAAATCAATACATATTAACATGTAAAATCATCTAAACAACGCTGTCAATTTTCATTCGACCCTCCCGAACACTTAATTGACATAGTACTAAATCATAAATTACATACCAATAAGTATTTGTATTTCATAGTTGTAATCACACAACATCCTAAAACTTTCATAGTATATAATCATTTTTTTTTTGTAGTAAAGAATGTAATCTCATCAACCATTTGCCTAGTAAATTGTATTGAGAAACAAATGTTTTGTATACTTCTAAGTAGTAAGTATAGGAGGAAGGAAGTCAGATTTATTCCCAAGAACAGAAGCTTTGGTATCAGGGAAGAACTTATGATTATCCGAAAGTACACCAATGTGTCCTTCAGTACTAACACTAACAGGATACTGCAGGATATGACCGGGCAAGTCTTGATCGAAACCTTTGCTAGAATAAACTTCCCAATTATATTCAGCAATCGTGTTCGCTTTTTGCATACATTCCAGTGTTTCGGGATGGAGAAACAATGTATCAATCTGGTGAAAGTGTTCGTACCACAATGACATCCTGAATCTGAAGATCTCCCCCTTTGCTGGCTGCGTTGTTGATAGATGATGCGGCTGATAAGCTCCCATTGCTATTTCTGTATCCCTTCCTCCGTCCATTGACCTCTGGTTTATATTTGCAGATCCAATAATGATGCATTCATCGTCAACTAAAAAGGAAAAGGCAAACAAAACATTACTATCAAAAGAAGAGTGGCAAACGATTATATGTAAGGGCCTTGTGATCTCGGTCTAACAAACGAATGTTGGAGTCTGTTTAGTAGATGATTTTTTTGGTTGTTTTGCGCCTTTGCCGTTATGGTCGGTCAAAAAGCCATCTAAAGTGTTTGATAAATGAAAAGTTTCAAGCTAGTTTTTCTTTGGTTTTTATACTGACTTTTGGCTTTTTGACCTACTTTTTCTCTAATAAACATAGAACCGACAACTATTTTTTTAAAAACATCTCCATAATAACTAGTTTAAACATCCAGCATATAAGCCCATACTTCCAGTTGGTCAAACCAGTTATCAGCCAACACTACAATTAACGGTCATTTGCCAAACAAACCCTTAAACTTGCCTTATTGTTTTTTGAGAAAAATGGGGCAAATATTTGATGTTTTTTTATTTAGTAAGAAAGAACATTGAAAACGACGATGTATTAGAGTTCGAACAATGTGTTTCAAACTCCAATATTGCCAAGATCGAGTGTATGAGGTTTTGTGACAAACAAATTACGCTATCAATGATATCGATGTTTGTAGGAGAAAATAATGCAATTAAAACGACACAAAATTTAACGAGGTTCACCCAACTAAGGCTACGTCCTCCGGTGTGTAGTATCTCTTATATTATCAAAGGAGTTCAAAGAACTTTCAAATATGGAGAATTACAATAGAGAAGAGATATAGGCTAGTGTTTGGCTTGGGGTGTATTTTGTGGATGTGGATCATTACAATGTGAATGAGAGCTCTCTATTTATAGGAGAGATCTCACTAAGTAACATTAAGTACATTATAACTATGAATAAATGACAATGAAACATCTCCAAGAACTTGAAGAGTCAAAAAACAGCATCTTAGGAGTATTAGAAACATCGCTCGATCAAAACAGAGGTTCGCTCGGTCGAGCGGCCTGGTCGAGCGGACTACAGGAAGTTTTCGGTTGCATTCTATCTGCTCGCTCGACCCATCCTGAAGCTCGCTCGGTCGAGCGAGCAGGTCGAGCGGCACTTCAGAGGGCTTCTGACAGTATTGCTCGACTTGCATAGTAGAGCATCTTAAACCTTTGAACTTCTTCATTAAGTCCCATAACTTCCATGAATAATTCATACTTCATTACCTCATTAATTCATACTTTAATCATCATCATAAACCACAATAATCAACTTAATACACCAACATTAACACACTCATTGGATTCCAAACCCAAGAGTCACACATGAATGCACACACCAAATGTGCACTCAAGTCACACTAATCATAACAAACATGAACATCTTAACTTGATCTCTGTACTCCAAGAGGAAACAAAAAGTCCCAAGTAGTAAGCTAATTTATATGAATTTACAAAATCACAAGTCACAACCAAAAGTATTAAGTTTGCAAAAATTCTTTATAAGGGGTAATAAAAGAAATAAATCCTGGAGCTTAGATTTAAGTTTAATAAAAACATCATACCCATCATCATTTTGGCATGGACATAAATCATGAAGCGTCGATTGTGTTGAGCTCTGGCATAGTTAGAATCACGCACTGGCTTCTCCTTAGGTTCATACTCTTCAGTTTTCAGACGCTCTCGATTACCAAGACAAAAAAACGATAAATAATCTTTCGGGTGTGCATTGAGGTTCTTGAGTTGTATGGCAGAAGCAATATCAGCATACATCATTTCCATTGTCCTCCTTTGCCAATATAGAATGGCCTGTACAGCCTCACTTTCGGGTTCTCCTTCAGGCCACATAGGGATCACAACATACACAGAAAATCTTTCTTCGGCTTCAATCTTGCTAACGATCTTGAGAGACAACTCTTTCGGTATAAGATGCAATGCATCAATATCTTCATCAGGTTTCCAAGCGTAAGAACTTCCAAGGAAGTACTGATTTTCAATGTATATAAAGTTCTTTGCTCGTCTAATGGCATTTATGTATCCATCCTGAATGCTGCGATCTATGATGGTATCCTTATCACAAAAAAGGCCCACCTGAGCTGATTTCTGTGGATCTGCGGGGAAGCCTTCGCCTAATTCTCCACCAACATTCACCGATCCTCCATCAATGGACCTGAATATTTGAACATTCCAAGTTTCTTGATCTTCCATTGTAACTTCCGTTGGTTTGCATATTACTTGAACAAGCTCATCTCGAGTATATAAGAACTGCTTTCCCACTTGTTTCATCCACCTCTGCTCAAAGTTATACAACACATCCCACGCAACAGGTCCTTCTAGTCTACAATGGATATCATGCCACGGCTCTCTTGGACCGCCCTTTTGTAATGAAGCTCCCAGGAAATTAGGCTGGTAAAAGTCATCCTTATGGACTGTCTGTAACGTCCCAAATAGAGAATGTTCTTGAGTGTCATATCTTCCACCACAGAGATCAATACCTCCAAGAAAACTCATTACTCTTCTCTTGTGTGATCCAGGGCTCTCATAATCAACCACTATCGTCTTCTGATGATGTGTAAGCACAGTATCAACCTTTACGCAATGGATAATGCTTCGTTGTTGATCAGATTTACGGGGACACTTGAAACAACGAACATTCGTATTTTGAAAGTAAGCAAAAGTGTCTTCATCCCGGGTATTCATTATCCCTTGTTTGGCATACGGGGTTGAAGTTACATCGTCCCAAACAAGTATAAGAACTCTCATATTAGTCTCATCTGCTTTCTTTTTCAAAAGCTCTCCTAGTTTAAGCTGAGGGGATCCATCTAAGTTCCTTATTAAGGTAATATCAGTGTCAATTGACCACCCAACTATGTAAATAAGATATTTTGCGTTAATAATAGCATCAAATATATCTTCCCAACATCGTTGTTTATCATAAGTCCTCCTTCCGGCAAGCCTTGAATCAAGGTTAAACATGTCCGACACATGTGCATCTTGATAAAATGTGACTCTGCAACCCTGTCTTTGTCTAAAGTAGGAGCGAGGTACTCCTCCATAATGTGCAGTTTGGATGCCTCGAGACCAATTTTGGTCCCGAGAAACATCAAAAAAATGCACCTGAACATAAATATTGGATCGTATAGGCTTACCACTCTCATCGACTATTTTAAGGTATGTCATCACCGGATGGCCTAGATAGACTTCCTCAACAGGCAAATAAGCTCTTCCAATCAATGTGGCACT
The DNA here is from genome assembly GCF_026212465.1 of Amaranthus tricolor. Classification (NCBI taxonomy): domain Eukaryota; kingdom Viridiplantae; phylum Streptophyta; class Magnoliopsida; order Caryophyllales; family Amaranthaceae; genus Amaranthus; species Amaranthus tricolor. The sequence goes on along the minus strand of NC_080063.1, from coordinate 16,409,608 downwards.
AACAGGATTTTCATCTTTGATAGTAAATATAATGTATGAAACTTCATGAGCACAATAAATGTTAAAGGACTGATACCATGTAGGATTTTTAGGTGTATGAATTATTTTTGTGCGCGCAACTCGTGCCTGATCAAGATCAACTGTGGCATATAGTCTATAATCCATAGGCATGCACAAGCAATATTCTTTGATTCGGAACAATAATGTTTTCCATACCCTTATCGGATGATCCATATCCTATTTTGTTTCTGGCAAAAAAGGGAAAAAATGCCACAGATAAAGAAGCATGTAAACAAATTAAACTGATTATTATTAACAAGGGTTAACAACATCAATGGTTAAAGCTTTGCAATTAGAGATAATAAGTTAGGGTGTTCCTTCCATCGCTAAAATAAAAGAATCGAGTAAGATGAAATTCTGATGATGAATACTAGATGAGGTACATAATTGAAGATGTAACAACTACTCTCCATTGATACTTTATTTTATTTAAATAATTTATTATAACATTTTTACAATTTCCCATATTTCAATTAATTAGATTTAATAATTACTTCCCTGTTCAAGTATTTTAATTACTTGTGTATATTAATTGGTTCTCACCTTTTTAAAATGTTTAAATAATCTAGTTTTTGCCTTTATTTTGTTGCGAATGGACTATCGAAAAAACAAATCGGCTATTTCAGGTTACTACTAGCCGTTACATTTAATAGTTCATGCTACTCCTTTATAAGCTTGCTTCCATGGAGTGGAGAGAGAAAAAACTTATACATCTTTAATTTAGTAAAAATCTTAATAATGTTGTAAAGTGTGAACTCTGATTCCTTTTATTCTCGAAGAGTTGGTGTAATTTCTTGAAATTATGTGAAATGTGAGCATGATTTCAAAGCAAAGTTGTAAAAGGCGAGAAAAGATTCCCGAGTTGGTGAGAATTTTTATTTGTGTCCAAAATGAAACGAAAAGGTAGATGAAGACTTTAATAAAGGTTAAAAAGATTTTTTGATTAGAAAAATAAACAGTGTTTGAATAAATTAAAAGAAAAAGGAATTTATCGGTTGTTTGCAATAAAGGCTATTCGCAACAAAAGCTATGCAAATGTTGAACTATTTAAAAATTTTCAAAAGGTGGGATTATTAGTAATGAATGGGCAATAAAAGCGGTACAAAGGTCCTTTATTTTATTGTTTACATTACGTGTGATTAGTGTTTTTATTTTTTATAGCTTGAAGTTTGTTTATCTTATTTTATGTTATACTAGTATTAACTGTATGTTTGTTTTAAGCATCAAATAGGTTTTAAAATTAATGTTGGAGTTTTTTAGCAAAATTGTATATCTTGCATACAAAAAGCCCTCCCCTCAGAATAAAGGATCTTTTACGTCTCAGTATGCTTCACGCCTCTTAAATCTAATATCCACTATTTAGTATATTGCGCTAATAAAAGCGATCTATGATTAGAGTTTGGAAGCGAACAACCTATTGTCTAACATCCAATATGACAACTATTTTCAAACACATATTTAATGAAAGTAATAATCATGACTAACCCGTCTAAAGGGTAATCCACAACGCAAATGCAGCTTATCAGTCTTCTCAATTGTAACAGTAAGCACCCCATGAAGCAATCTACGCATTTCTGAAATTACAACAAACCACTGCAAACTCCAATAACCAATACTACTAGTCTACTATCAACAATCAGCACATCAAAACCAGAAATTTTTAACGGGTGCAGTTGCAGAAAATTTTTTAAATTCTACTCATTATAAAAAAGAGAGACTATTTACCCAGAAAAATTGATGCATGTAAACAGTATGAATAGGGTGAAATTGTAGTATAAGAAAACCAAAATGTCCATGAATAAGCTACGTTGGTGCAAAGTAATGAATATTTTACCATTATTCCCTCATTTACAAGATTCTGTCTCTAATGAATAGAGAATTTGTTCTCAACTCTTTTCTCAAGTTTTCTTTCTCGCGATAGCGCAAGAAAACCCCAAAATTTGGGAATTTTAGGGTTTTTGATTCTGGTCATTGCAATTTTTGTGCAAGTAAAACCAATCAAATTGTTAGATTCTCTGCTCTTTTACTCGAATCAAGTAAATCCAAGCAATTTTGGAAGTATCAACACAAATCATCTAAACCTAAATCGTCGGTACCCTCTCTCTTCCTCGCACTTGTCAAATTCGATCTTTCTAAATCCGTTCCGACTTCTGATCTTCGGCCTTCGCTACTAATTCACAGAATTTTATTTAGTCTTTTCCTCGATATTTTCTGCCCCTGATTCCCCAGAGCCAATTCTATACTTCTCGTTTCAAATTAGTTGCATTTGTAAAAATATCACTACTTATTTATTTCTCCTAATTTATGATTAGTTTTTAATTTATAGGTTAAAATATAGTGAAGTGAGATCTTGTTTGATTTGTCTATTATTAATATTAAATTTTTATAATTTTTTATTATTCATAATTAGATATATTAAGGATTGAATTAGACTGTGTGAAAAAGCAAATGTTGCAAGTAAATTGGAACGAATGAAGCATTTTGGTAGTAACTAAAGACACAATTGTGTGAGAGACTGTTATTTTAAGAGACACATTAAATATATGAGCTAAATAGCCCAATTAATAGAAAATTTGAAACAATTAAGCAATGTTAGCAAAAAAATTAAAAAAAAGAGCTTCGGTAAACTTAATTCCAAAAATAAGCGTTTTTATGTTCGAACCTAAGATTAGGTATGTTCGCAGTTAATAACTGCGAACAAAAAAATTGGTCAAAATTGTTTGTTCGCACTTAATAATTGCGAACAAAAGTAAGAAAATGTCATAACATTAGAAAGTGCGAAAAAAAAAACATTGTTGTTCGCAGGTACTTCACTTAGTAACTGCGAACATGACTTCTACTTTTTTCACCCCTTCTAACATTATTACATTATTTCCTTTTTGTTTGCAATTACTAATTGCGAATAAATAATTTTGACTTTTTTTGACCAATTTTTTTATTCGTAGTTAATAACTGAGAACATACCTAACTTTAGGCTCGGATATAAAAACGCTTATTTTTGGAATTAAGTTTACCCGAAGTTTATTTATTTATTTGTTAAAATTGCTTAATTGTTTCAATTTTTCCAATTAATACAAATTAAAAAGAAAATTAGAATGTGAGCTTTTTGTTTTGAGGTCGTTACTTTGAGAGACGGTCTCTCACAAGAGTAGCTGAACTAAAAATAATGACGTCACTTGACAAAATTAAGAAACATAATAGATTGGTCCGGTTTAGATTATAATTGATTGTGACATATCCTTCCATTTTCTAAGGTTTTTCACGTTTAAAATATTATATTTTAGAGAGAAAAATTGATATATAGATGATAAATTAGATCTGAGATAAAATTTGATCGATTCAAATTATATAACCTATCAAATTTTTCTTGATAAAATTCAAAAAAACTCGACAAATTTTCTCCAAAATGACGGAATCCATACTCTGACTCAAGTGACTCTGTTTTCAAAAAGATACTAAATTTAATTTTTAATTAGCCCTAGTTTTGAGTTGAATTCTCATAGGATATTCCTACTTTTCCTTAATCAATCCTACAATAAAATTCATTAATCTAATATTCATTAATCTAATTTAATTGTAACAGTATTTAAACCATTTGTCAGAGCTATTAAAAATATAAAATTTGTCATTTTATATTTTTTTTTACTAGTTATCCATATAATAAAAATATTACAAAATGATAAATATAATATTACTAAAAGGCCTAACAAATAATTAAATTGAATACATTTTCAGCAAACACGTGCAATATGTGAATTTGTTTTAAATTATTTAAAGATAGATTTTTAACTTTCAACAAATGGACAATAAGCTAAATCATTAATGTTTATTTTCCAATATAATTTGTTGAAATCTGATAATCTTAGCACAAATGGCCAAGATTAGCTTCACAGCTTTGCAGATCATAGACTGAAAATTGCATACAAAAAGAAAGAATTTTTATTCATGATATTGTAAAGTGAAGAGGAGTACAACATTATTTATAGACATGTATAATAGAATGAAAAGACCACTTGATGAGGTGGCAAAACAGAAAAAAGAAAATAACAAACTATACAGAATAGCTACTGACGAGAATCCACTTACAGCAAAACATAGAATACCAGTGCTATTTTACAACAAAACATAGAATACAAGATGCCCAATCAGAGTCAAAAAATTCACGAAGACAAAGCTAATCAGATGCATTTAAGAGGATGCCTTGGCATGAGGTTAAAGCTATATAGTTGAGGGTGTGTCAGAGGGCATTAAAAAAAGTAGTGGTGGGATTTTGCATGAACTACCTAAGGGTTTGGACGGTATAAGAAAGGTCGGGACAAGCGTGAGTTAGAAAATTTAACTTGCCCACAAGACTACGGTAATAAGCAGGATCAGAAAAAGGGGGAGAATCATCAGATTGTTGAAGTTTCAGTGTGATTGTGATACCCCGGATTTAGCATGAAAAAGGATTGATAGACTACTCATATCAACAAGGTGTATCTTCTTTTCATGGTAGCCCATTTGCTAAGAATTCCAGAGTTAAACGTGCTTGGTGGGGAGCAATCTTAGGATGGGTGACCTCCCTGGGAAGTTTTTTGGGGGCGCACGAGTGAGGTCAAAGTGCGATGGAAAGACTTGTGTTGGTCTGTGAGACCAATCTACAGCCTCCATGAGTAGTCACCGGCGGTCCGAGAGGTCAGGTGTGTATACCGAAGTCACGAAGAAGTTTTGAGGTAAACTTCCATGAGTAAGGGCAATACCATCAGGTAAGTAGGTGACTTCAAGGCCAAGAAAGAAACTGAGATGACCAAGGTCCTTAATACTAAATGTCTTATGGAGGTGAGTCTTGAGATGGTTGTTGGACTGAACATCATTCCCTGTAAGGATAATATCATCAACATACACGGCAGCAAGGATGAATGAATCAGATGTTTTCTTAATAAACAAGGAATAATCGTTCTTGGATTGAACAAACCCTTGATGGACTAATTCCATTGTGAGTTTCCCAAACCATTGGTGGGAAGCTTGCTTCAAACCATAGAGAGATTTCTTCAACCGACATACATGATTGGGAGGGTGAGATAACCCATCAGGAACCTTCATATAAACCTCTTCATGGAGGTCACCATGAAGGAAGGCATTATTAATGTCCAACTGGCAAAGAGACCAACGCTTACTGGCGGCCAATGCTATTATACAACGAACGACGGTCATTTTAATAATAGAAAAAAAGGTCTCTTGGTAATCTATGCCTTGTTTTTGAGTAAAACCCTTGGCAACAAGACGGGCTTTAAACCGCTCAAGGGAACCATCAGCTTTAAGTTTCACTTTATAAACTCATTTGCACCCAATGGGTTTTTTGTTAGGAGGTAGTAGTACTATGTCCCATGTATTATTTTGCTCAAGGGCTTGAAGTTCGGATTGCATGGCAGACTACGATGCTTCATTAGTGGCAGCCTCTTTATAGGTGGAAGGCTCCTTCTATACAAGTTGGAAAGTAATATGATCCTGGGTGTGCTGGGGCAGAGTATCATAAGCAACAATATTACACCAATGAGTTGTAGAAGAATGGCATATATAATCTTGTAAATGAGAGAAAGGTTTATGGGGATGTTGAGATTTTCTAATAGATGGAGGTGGTGATAAAGCATTTGTGGAGGTAGTAGGAGGGTCAGAAGCATGCAGAAGAGGAATAGGAGTACCATGTGATGAGAGAGGTAACGTGTCATGAGGAGGTATAGGTTTAGAAGTAGTGTCATATGGATAAGGAGGTTGGGTATTAACTGGAAGGTAAAAGTGAGGGAAAGGGGACTTGGATTTATTTTTAAAATGGTAAGCAAAATTTTGTTCATGAAAGACACCATCCCTTGAAACAAGAATTTTATGAGAGGTCAAGTCATAGACCTTGTAGCCTTTTGTGTAGTGGAATAACCAAGAAAGACACAAGCATTGGCTCTTGGTTGAAATTTTGTACAATTGTGTTTAAGGGTGGACACAAAGCATAGACACCCATATGCTCGAAGATGGTGAATGTTGGGCTTGATGTTAAAAAGTTTCTCAAAAGGAGAAATATGATTGAGATAGCACAAGGGTAGACGATTGATGATGTAGGTTGCACAAAGAATGCAATCACCCTAAAATTTTGAAGGAAGGTTCACTTGAAAAGATAATGCTCTAGCAGTTTCTAACAAATGACAATGTTTGCGTTCTACAATGCCATTTTGTTGAGGGGTTTGGACACAGGTGGTTTGATGTATAATGTCCCTTTTATGATACCATGCAATACGTCGCCTTCAAAAAGTTATTTGGCGTTATTAGTGCGAATAAACTTGATGTGGGTATGAAAATGATTTTCAATATAATTGTTCAAATGCTGTAAAAAGAAGAGGGATTGACTTTTGTATCTCATTAGGTACACCCAAGTACATCTTGTATAATCATACCCTATAGTAAGAAAGTAAGTACACCCATAATGAGTAGGAAATGAATAAGCCCCCCATAAATCCACATGCAACATTTCAAAAGGTGTCCTAGTTTTGATGGTGCTAGAAGGAAATGGTAGCCTAGATGTCTAGCTTGTGGTCAAATAGTACAAAAATAATCCTTTTGCAAATGAGATACATAAAGATGAGGAGTAGCATATTTCATATTAGGAAAAGGGATGTGCCCAAGACGGATATGCCATAACTTGGCTTCATCAAGTTTAGATTTAGGAGCAGCAACAGTAGCAGAGTATGTCTTATTTACATCTGAACTTGTAAAAACTTCATGTAAGGTATTAGCAAAAGTGTATAGGCCACCATTAAGTTTACCAAGAAGCAAAGTCTTGGTCATCAAAGTATCCTGTACCATACAACACTCATTAGTAAAAGAGATTTTGACATGATTATCTCTACAAATCTTGTGAACTGAAATCAAATTGAACCGAAATTGGGGTACAAACAAAACATTTTTAATCAATAATTTTGGTGTAAGTTGCACATCACCAAGCTGGGTCACCTTAACCTTATTCCCATTAGGAATAGTAACTTCATGACTATCGCCTTGTATAAAACGGATGTTGTGAAAATTATGCAAAGAATTGCACATGTGGTCCAAAGCGCCACTGTCAATGACCTACGTATCTTTGCTAAAAAAAGGAAGAAAAACAATATGTACCTGCTACATTGGCTATGATGGAAGCATCAAGAACATCCATGGGAGTGTTTTCTTAACTAATCTCTTTCTTACCAAGAAGAGTACACAGTTGATGAAACTGATCCATAGTTAATCCTTTATTCTCAATTTCACCTTTCTCAAGAGAATTAGTACTGGCAGAAGCAGCAAAACACTTGGTGTTAAACCTAGCTTTATTCGGGTACCCATGTCGCTTGTAGCAATGATCCATAGTGTGGCCCTTCATATGGCAATGGTCACAATAGTAAGAATTGTTTGTCTTGTTTCTAGTAACTTGATGGCTGCTATTTGGGTTGCTGCCTCTCCGGGTGTTACCATTCCATGCATTGCCACTTCCTCAATCATATGTGCCTTTATCAACAGCAAAGACAATAGATTCTGTGTTCAAATTAGCAAGCCCGCCCATATTACGATGCCTCTCTTCTTGTAACAGCAGCCGATATGCGAGAGAACGGCTTAGCGGTTCCTCCATCATCAGGATGTTGGTGCACACTTGGTTGAAGGGTTTAGAGAGTTTCATTAAACAACCGTATGAGTCTTTGATTTCGTTGGGACGTAAGTACCTTCTTGGTGAGATTGCACGCACAACCTTGACATGAACATACTGGGACTGGATCAAGGGTATCAAGTTGATCCCATATAGACTTGATATTGGTGAAATACTCAGAAATGGTCATATCAGTTTCTTGAGCAATATCAAAGAGTTCAGTATGTAGAAAGTATATTTGAGCAGCTGAGGTTTGTCCATAGCTATCTTCAAGATCTTGCCACATTTTCTGTGCCGTGACATAATACATCACACTTCTTGCAATAAATCTCTCCAAGGATGCTATAATCCAACCTATTATCATATTGTTGCATCATTCCCAAGCTCTTGCATCTGAAGAAGTATCATCCGTTTTAGCCAAAGAGCCATCAATGAAGCACATTTTTTTCTTAGCTGTTAAGCCTATAATCATGTTTCTTCTCCAATCTGCATACCCAGTCCCATCAAAAGGAAGATAACTAGTTTTATACTAGCATGATCAGAGGGGTGTAAGTAATAGTGACTTAAGGGATTTTGTGTGGGATCAACTTGAGTACCTTGTTGTACTAGACTCGTCATTTCAGAAAGAGAAAGAAAGCTTGAGACAAACAAAAAAATGGCAGAATAAAGAAGAGAAAAAAAAATGCAGAAGCTGTGGTATAGAAGGAGAGAAAAAAATAGAATCAGGAGGTGTTGTGCTCTAATACCATGATAATCTTATCACAAATGGCCAAGATTAGCTGCACAGTTTTGTAGATTATAGACTGAAAATTGCATACAAAATGAAAGAATTCTTATTCATGATATTATAAAGTGAAGAGGAGTACATCATTATATATATATATATATATACAAGCGATAAGAGAATGAAAGAACCACTTGATGAGGTGGTAAAACAGAAAAAAAAAAATAACAAACCATACAGAATAGATACTAACATACGAGAATCCTCTAACAAACTTTTTACAACAAAGCATAGAATACCAGTGATATTTTACACAAGAGCCTGATTTAATAAACTCAAGTAGTGTCTTTCTTCTATAGTAATCATCGTATATAAGCATCCAAGATGATAGAATTTTCAACAAAAAATGTATTGATAGGATCCTACATGTTTAATCACACCTTGAATTCATAATTAATAATTAAAATATACTCCATCTATAACTAAAAATGACATGTAATTTCGTAGCTTTCTCAATCGACCGAGGAGTATTCAAAATAAATAGGGAAAATGGTAAACTTAATCTAAGAATTTGACAATCTAACCATTTATCTTCAAAGCCATATTTCAGATAAGAAAGTAAAAATCAGTAAAAATCAGTTTCAAACAGAAAAAATTACTTATAATTAGTAAAAATTGATTTTGATTACTAAAATTCAGTTACAATCAGTAAAAGCCAGTTGAATTAGTAAAAATCAGGTGAACTAAACAGAATTAAAATATATCCATAAAAATAAATATGAACTTCCCTTTCTAAACAAACTAGATTATACTAGTGTAATGTACGACTTTAATAACTTTTTTACATATTAATATAAATTAAGAAAACAATTTTTTTTGGATAAATTTCTAGTCTATCATGTACTTTTTGACTTCCTTGGCATAACAAAATTGTAGTTTTCAAAAAAGTATATTAAACCATATTATTATTTCAATTTTTTATAACATGAATTATATTAATTTTTGTACCATAAAAGGATTAATAATAATATCATCATATCAAAATAGAGGGAAAATTTTCATAATAAAATGACATCAATACATTTCTAAAATGGATGATATATATAAGCATATTTTATCTAGTAATAATCTTTATAATTATAAAATTGATATATTTTATTATATGAGTGCTAATATCTATCTATTAAAAATTTAAAGATTCATGATCACTATATGATAATAAAAATTCACTCTTTCTCACCATGCTTTACTTGTGCCTTTTATACCCGCCATAGTCATATTTTTTATTAGTCCACATCATCGCAAATTATTCAATCAATAAAAATAAAAATAATTATAATTATGTAGGAAATTAAATATAGTTTTAACTTTCAATTACTTTGGGCAAGTACTTTAGAGAGAACATGCTTCCATTATTCCAATTTTCTGATAAATTTTTAGGAAAATTGACATTAATAATCCAACCTATTATTCATTTGTTATGAATGATTCTACCTTTGAATTATTTTCTAATAATCTAACATTTGTTATACATTTGCCCACAACATATCTTATTATAAATAATAGATAATAATAGGATATACTGCCAGCAAACTAAAACAAAGGTTGAATTATTTACAATGAACTAAAGGCAAATGTTAAATTATTAAAAAATAATCTAAAATAGATTTATTAATAGTAGACAAGCAAAAGATTGAATTATTAACATCAAAATTTCCTAAAAAAAATTTCATTTATGTACTTCCCTAGTTCCCTGACTTCTCAGTGTGTTACTTAATTATCTTATTTATTTTTTTCTATATTTTTATTTTATTTATATAGCCTCATATATTCTTTTAGTAATTATATTGGCAAAATTAGTCTCTTTTTAATCTCATTTATACCTTTTTTTTGAATTATTTATTTTTTTTACTCTTTAATTACAACCAATCAAACTATTAATTTTTACTAAAATCCAATTGTAGCAAATTCAATGCTACTTATGAGCACACTTTTAGTCTTGTTACATACTTTATTTGTTTTTTTCAAATAAAATATTTAAATTATTAAACAAAACTTTAACTATGAATTCTCCTCGATCTAACATATGTATATTGGATCTCAACATATATTATACTGCAAATGTAGTATACTGATCCCTTAATTATTTTCAATAGTGAAATTAAATTTCTTATTACTTTTTAATTGATATGCAATTTTAAGCATTCATTCCAGTCAAGTATTTTATGCTACTATTAGGTTTTTTGTCATGACAATGTTAACGTCTATATCCATTAAATATTTTTCAAATATTAATTTTTTATAGTTTTAGAAATTTCAGTCATAATTGAAATTATTTAACTTTTTAATTTACATCATTTGAGTAAAAAATTAAATATAATGAATAAAAGAGGATAAAAAAAATATATACATTCCCATCATTTATTTTGATTGGTCCAAATTAATCGATTTACAATTTTCCATTGGTTCAAACAAATCGATTTACTTATATTATAAAATAATTTGTGGCCACAAAAGAAGGATATTAAACTGGTGGAGTCACTAAGAAAACAAAACATCTTTTTGCTCTCTTCATTTATAATTTGCTTTCTAATTGGGTCCCTCCACAACTTTATGTGCTAAAAATAAATAAGCGCAGGTAGGATCCTTAAATGCATTGTAAGTACACCATTTATTCCTTTTTTAATTGGACAATTTGACTAACCATTCTACTAACTCTCTAATAACCCTTAATTTTTTTGTAAATGGTTAAAGTTTTTTTGAATTTGTTATTGAAAGTAATATTTTATAAGAAAAAAATAATATTTTTAATAGCAAATATAAAGAGATAGAGTGAGTAATATTAACTGCATTATCTTTATTTGGTTGGTATTAAAAGTATTCAAAATCACCCTATTTAAAACTAAGCACTAGTAAAGTCACATAATAAATGCAACTCTAGTTAGTAGACTCCACAATACAATTCTTTATATATCTCATTTAATTCGCACATAATTTCTATTTTAGATTATTTCTGTACCATTTTCTCTTTTAGCAATGGTTCCCACACTTTTTTAAATCTCACCCACAAATTCAGAAAAATAATATGTACACCTTTTTAAAAGATTTCCAATTCAAATAAAACAGAGGATTTAACTCATAGACGATGAGAATATTATATACGTCCCTTTAAATTTACTATAAAAAGTGACATATTACATAAAAAAAATATCAATTTCAATAACAAACTCAAATGAAGAACGTAAGTAAATACTTATATACTATTACTTCCTCTGTTTCACTATACTTATTATATTTAACTTTTTACAGAATCTAATATGTTGTTTTGATATTTATATTCCTAATAAGGGGAGTGATAGGACTATTGGAGTAAGTCCACCGACAAATGAGATCCATATATGTATAGATTATCTATAGTACTAGTCATGCATACTTTTCCTTTGTTTTCTGAAGTTGGGTTTAATTTTAAAGACTAATTTCTCCTTAATTCCTAGAGGTACTATTGAGTGACAGTATAAGTTCACAACAACCCTCTGAGCAAATATGAATATTATTGTTAGTTTCAGTCTGTTTTGCTGCCTACATTAGAGAGAGACTACTGACTTGAATTGATTCATGATTATCAATAATCATGGTACTTCCTTCCAAGAAGTTTAGAGGCGTCAGGCAACGACAGTGGGGCTCTTGGGTTTCTGAAATTCGCCACCCTTTATTGTGAGTCAGTCCATTTCCCACTTTTTTTATTCTATCTGCTTAACTCTCTATATATGCTCCTCACATTATACATTCATGTAAATTTATCTATGCATAATGGGTGTTTGATAAGAGGGACATGGGGAAGGAATTAAGAATTTTAAAAAAGTCTCAAAAGTCATTATGTGTAAATGATTTATTCAAAAGTTTTAAGTTATTGGTTGAGGTTTTAAAATACGTTATAACGCTTATTCATGCGAGAGTTTTTTAGATTATAAGTGTAGATGCAACACAAATCTTCTTCATACTCGATGTTAGATATTTCTCTTAAATGAGGGATAATTGATATTCGAACTCGTGACCTCTGGTCATACTAACTTTGATACCAATCAATTCAACCAAAAACTTAAGCTAATAGATAAAGCCCCATAAAATATTATACACTTTATAGTTAATACTTTTATACAAAAGTCTCATTTTAAGCTTGAATTATAAGCTAACATTTCTAGCAAGAATAGTTATATTATACCCCAATCATTTTTTTAAATGGCCATCTTTACATGCACTTCAAATCTTTAATAGCTTATGTATGTGTTTTATTATTAATTGACATTGACACTTATTTCTTGATTTGGATATTTGGGTATTTTGTCCCCTCTATATGATCATCTTGAGTTTTGGTCAATTTGAAATTCAATAAATAATTATAGAATTATTTTAATCAAACATAAATATATATTTGAGAAGGAGAGAATATTATACTTCCTTGGTTTTTTTATATATAGTTGATATATTTTTGTTTTTCACGTTATTTAATGTATAATTCTAATTTTTAATATCTTAAATTTTTTATGATTCTGAAAAATTAGTATTATAAAAATATGTATTAAGATAAATTAAATAAGCTAGATCGCACTTGATTATATCTTATATTATGCATAAAAAGTATATGCCAAATACAATAGTTGATACAGTGATTCTAACAACCATCAAAAACCAGATAGACTATATATTTTGAATAAATTTTGTAGGAAGAAAAGGGTATGGTTAGGAACATTTGAGACAGCTGAAGAAGCAGCAAGAGCATATGATCAAGCAGCCATACTAATGAATGGCCAAAATGCAAAGACTAATTTCCCAAGAGACAAGCTTAACCCATCAACAAATAATACTTCAAATGCTAATAATTCCAATATTGAAGATCAAACAACACCATATAATAACTCTACGTTATCAAATATACTAAGTGCAAAGCTTAAGAAATATTGCAAGGATCCTTCTCCTTCCCTAACCTGTCTCCGACTCGACTCCGACAATTCTCACATTGGTGTATGGCAAAAAAGGGCAGGAAATTGCTCAACTTCTAGTTGGGTTATGAGAGTTGAGCTTGGAAAAAGTTCAAACATGTCTAAAGAGAAATTCAATAATAATAATTCAAGTAATTTATTGGTTGATCATAATCAAGGTTCACAATTATCTAATGATTCTTCTTCATCTTTAGTTATGGAGAAGGAAGAAAGTAATGAAATTAATGAAGAAGATAAAGCTACCTTGCAAATGATTGAAGAGCTTCTTAATTGGAACTCTCCTTCAACTTCTTTTACTTAAGGATCAGGCTCGCACCCGGATTAGAATGTTCTCATTCAGACTCATACAATAATTATAATAATAATGATATAAAAAACTATGGATTATATTTTTGATTTTAACCTAATTAAGTCATCATCTATAGATTAATTATATATATATATATATATATATATATATATATATATATATATATATATATATGCTTATTTTTGTGAAGAAACAATTATGATTAATTAATTATGATATTATTATGATGTAATGTAGTGTCTAATTGCTTTACTCAATTTTAAACCCATAAAAAATTGTAAGGTTGTAATTGGGTGTTAGCTACTCTTATCAAATATGTAAATATTATATATATTTTATAAATGAAAAGGAAGGGACCTATATTTTACTTTTCTTTAAGATCACATTTTTATGAAATATTGCATAAGATACTTAATTAGTATCTGTTTCTCACATTGAGATTATAACATTTATCTTTGAAAGTTTTTGTATAGAAATATTTAAATATAACAATCTAGTATTGTTAATTTATTGGTATTTTCCGTACATATATTTAAATGCCCACAAAAACTTTTTCTACAGTTAATGTGAAAGTTTTGATTAATATATAGAGCAATATTTTATACAAGAAGAAAATATATTCTGGAATCTGGATTATAATTATCACTTTAAGATTAATTAGCTTTAATTGATTCTTTGATGTTGTCGTAGAAATCAAAACGACAGATTCAGATCTCATATGCTCCTATTTAAATAAAAATATTTATTGCGTGATATAGATAGGATATATATAGCTACAATCATCTGTTTAATCTTTAAATGAGTTGAATTGTCATTGAAAAATATATATAGAAAATTACTAGATTTATTCAAGGATGTATAAACATTATTTTTAAAAGTGACCTAGATATAAACATTTGGAAGTCATAGTTTTCTTTAGGTACTTTTTTATCCATTAATCTCAACATAAAATTGACTATATTAATAATATTCATACATAGTTTTCAAATCTTTAGGAATGTTCTAATAGACATTTTCAGTATTATCATAGGCATTAAATTTGACTTATTTCAATATATTAATTAAAACTTAGTCATTATGATCAGCTAACATAATGAGCTAATAAGTGAGCTGTGTCTTTCAGTATATAATTATGTTAGGAAATATACCAGCTACATGTTAATTACACCTCCAATATTCTCCTTTTAGGAGCAAATAAATACTTATTTTAAGGAATTTGATGGTGACTACAACCATCTTTTTTAAATTGTGCATCTTTTACTAAAAAATATCCCAAATAATAATGGTTTTAAAAGTTAATTTTATATGATGTGAAATAAAAAGTCTTTACATGAAGAAAATTTTGTTTTAGAAAAATGCTATTCATGATAACGAGAATCCTTAGCATAAGTGTATCCCAAGTCTTGAGCAGAGTTTTGATAGAAGTTTTATGATAAGAATCAGTAAATCAGTAGCAAATATATTAAGATAGCTTTTGGTTGAATTGTCTTTTTTGACATAGCAACAGAATTCGGACTTATTTAATACTTTTAGCCCCAAGAGTACTCGTGTTAAGAGCCGTCATGGATCAGGTCTGGATTGAATTTGGACCCTTAGGGTCAAAAATTTTGGACACAGACCTAGACGACCTATTGGGTCTGATGGGTCTAGGACCCTAAATAATGAGTCTTGATTTAATTATTCATTTATTTTTTAAATTTTTTACAAGACTTTATTCGTACGAAAATAATGGTAAATAAATAAATCTAAATAGAGTCCAAATAAATATAAAAATAGGTTTAGAATAATATAGGGTCATATGTAATAGGTCGGGCTGACGGGTTTGGGACGAGTCTAAAGAGTCTAGGTCTTAAATGAATCCACAAATAGAGTCTGAATCAAAAGATCCTAGATGCAAACCCAGCCCCTTTATTTTTTGGACCTAGAACTAAGCTCGGATTCATTGGAGCTCATAAAATTAACCCAAACTGTAAAAATAGAGGTGAATCTAAAATCGGTATAATATAGTCTTATACCATGACCATCTATATATGCAACAATAAGATTATGTGGTAAAGTAATGAACATGCAAAGATTATTAGTGGTGCACAAACCACTAAAGATCAAAATCTTAAAATGGGGCAAGGTGACAATAGTTTTCCCAGTAGTTGGGCACTTGGGCTAATAATCAATGCCCTTAAAAATAATAGAAGTATGAGTTAGGGGTAAGGCTAGCTGTATAAATTGTACTTCTTACTTTAAATTGGGACACATTGTCTTATATTTATCAGCTAATGGTTATTTGGTGTGGTTTCTTATTAAATGATAATATAAACTGAAGTTGACATGTCTTAATCAAAGTCCTTAATTGGTTGAACAAGATGTTGACATATACTTAGCATCAACTTTATACTAATTACAAGCAGCCATATCTAACAAGCTAAGGGAAGAAAACACTGCAAATGTAGGGGACAATGCTTTTAAATTCTTGGTGGGGTGTGAAGTTTATTTATTTTAATCAATTTTGTTATATATGAAATAATAATAACCAAAAAGGAAAATTGTTTTAGTAGAAGGTAAATGTTTTATGAAAGATTTATGATATTTACCGTAAATTATGTATGAGATAAATTTAAAAATAGAATTGCACAAATTAATTAAATACATGGAGTATTCAGTATATATTATGCGGTAAATTTAAGCTCAGTAAGCGCGCAAATAATAACCCCCAAGCTACATAAATATTGGAGCCTCGCTTTCTACTATTAAGTTAAACTTTTGATTGAGTTGATTCTGATATCAAAAGCCCAAGTTATAGTTTCGAATTTCATCTGCCTCTTACTCCTTTCAAGTCGAATTATTAACACAAGTATGAGGGAGATTTATTTGACATCCACATAGAACCATTGGTTACCGCTCATTTCTCACTAAAAATCTTCTCTTACTTTGATTTGCTCTGTTCCTTCGCTTTCTCTTGCATCTCTTTAAAACAAACAGTTAATAATACCACTTACTAATAACATTACTCTTATTTCTCATTCCTTTATTATATTTCTATTTTTCATATTAAACATTATGAGATGGTCTCATCGTGTAAGACATGCTTCATGCTTGAGTTAAATAATTCAATAATAGAAACTTTTAACTTATAAACTTCTTGTTTTGAGATCGTCTCATCGTAAGATGGTCTCATAGAAGACGGACCGTTAAACATTTCCTTAAGTGTTTTCTTTCTTATCTCTAAATATTTAGTGTTTCAAAGATAGTTTAGATATTTTCTTTCTTACCCTAATATTTGAAAACACGTATACATAATTCAATAATAATCCAAAACTAGTATATACACAATCCATAAATATTCTGAAAACATATATAATCCAACTGTAAAAAAAAAACCACAAAACAATATATATACTAACACGAATTTTCAAGTATCAGCCACAATAAAAAAATTGCACTTCTTTAAGCACATCTTCGTCTCTCGTGCCTCTCTTCTTCCTTCTAAGAGCCTCGTCATAACTTCCAGACCACTTCAAACATGCTGGAGCAACTCTACCCCAACGACATTTAAGCATGTCGGCGGTTCTTCGTGGGATTAAATGGGGTCGTTCCATCCTCGCTGCTTCATAAGCTTCCTTAACTTTTTGCCACCTCACCTTTATCTTTTGGTTGGTGCTCACAATTGGATTTGTACTTGTGTTCATGACTGAACATATGAGAGCAATATCTTCAATCAAATCCCAACTTTTCTTTGGCTTCATCATTAGGTTGCTGTTGAGATGGTTGAACCAATTGAGTGAAGCTCGGTGGTGAACCAAATTGTGAAAGTAGATCTTGAAATAATGGTTGGGTGTAGAGACTAGCATCAACATGATGAACAGAATCTCCTCCATCTTCACCGTATTGATCATCTTGATCATTTCCTTCATTTTCATCATCATCATCATCATCAAACTCCATCTCATTTTCGTCTAAACTTTCACCCTTTATCGGAGTTGAATAGTTATCAATATTAGAGTTGACATTGTGAGATTGATGATGGTGGTGAAACATAATTTGAGAATTTTGGGTATTTTGAGGAACATAATAAGTTGGGATATTTTGAGGAATATAGTAAGAAGAATTTGGAGAATTTTGAGAAAATAGAGGATTGAATGGAGGATTTTGATACTGAATTTGAGCACTTTGATTGTTAGAAGATTTTTTTCTTGATTTTTTTACTTGGATTTCTTTCATAATTTGGGTTATTTGAATCCCTATTTTTTTTTTAGGAATTTTTGAAATGATTATTTTGGTATTTTTTAACAAAAAAAGTAGGAAAATAAGAAGAAAATATGTAAATATAAAATTATGTCAAAAAAATCAATATGGGTCTCATTTTATAGATTTCGAAAAAATATGACAGTTGTTATAATTTTTTTTAAAAAAAAATTAATTAAATACGAAAATAGCCGTTAATTACAATAAACGGGTATTTTTTGGCAGCCAAACGCGACAGCTGGAAGGGGGACAGACCGCGGCAAAAAAAATTTAAAAAAATGGGTGACTGCTCACCTGAACGGGTTAAATGTTAACCACTTTGGCCAACCTTTTCCCCAACCCACTCAATATTAGATCACCATTAATATTATTTTTTCTCTAGTTTGATCATATAATCCACAATTAGATCATCATTACTGAGCATAACCATTTCAAAAAGATCATGTGAATGATAGAATAATGTATCTAGAACAGGGCAATCTTTATTTAATAATAAAAAACATGCATGATAGATAGTAGCTTATATAATAAGCTAGTTTGTTTCTTTACTAGCCACTTGAAGAAGTGAGCCTAGGATCATTATTCATAAGATCACAAACTCAAGATACTCCTTCGGTCCCATTTAGTCCCATAGTATTTTTTATTTTGGTTCATTCTATTTAATCTCATCTATATATTTTAACTCTCTTTTAATTTTATCCACACAATTCATTCTCTCTTTATTTATAATCATTATTCATTTTTTTCTTAAAAAATAATCAGTTTCTCTTTAATGCAATTTATTCAGAGGGAGTACTTATTAAGTAACAGTCTAGTACTTCTAGTAGAAGAAGTGACTGCCATGGGCGATGCAGGTGTAGTTTAACCAAGGAAGGCTGCACCAACAACAGATTTTCCACTTGACCCAAAAATGGTAGCATAGAGTGAGGTTCCAGTCTGCTTGTCAGAGGGCTTAGCAATGGCCCCACTATGATCTAACTTCTTTTCAATATCCTTCCAGTTTATGTTGTGGAATTTGCATTTAGGTTCACACTCTGCATAAATCCGCTCCATTTATAACACTATAAGTTAGTAATGATATTTTTATTATGAGAGTCGACTACACAAAAAGCAATGAAATTTCATTCTAAAATCAATTAGTATTAGGAAGAGTAG
This sequence comes from Amaranthus tricolor, assembly GCF_026212465.1. Taxonomy (NCBI): domain Eukaryota; kingdom Viridiplantae; phylum Streptophyta; class Magnoliopsida; order Caryophyllales; family Amaranthaceae; genus Amaranthus; species Amaranthus tricolor. Next base: position 16,390,478 of record NC_080063.1, on the reverse strand, counting down.
CTCATCAAGTATAAATAATGGTCAAATTCTCTCTAATCCTTCGAATTCGGATCACATGTATGTTAGTTTTAATCACTCCCCACGCATGTGAGCATATTTTTTTTAATTCGGTGGGAACGTCAATTTTTTGAACTCGCAAATTATTTTTACAGAAGACGTTTTTTAAGTTGATCAAAAATCATCGGCTTTGATATCATGTTCAATTTTAGCTAGACTTACTATGAATGTCAACATATATATTATTGAAGAAACATAAGATGTACACGCTTCATAAACCAAGTAGATATCATCCTAAACCCAATATTTTTAGCTTAATCTATAGTATGGAAGACCAATTTTTTTGTTTCTAGTTGATCGGATCGAAAATCGACTGCTCTGTTACCATATTTAATTTTAGCTTAATTTATTATGAATAACAATATATTATCGGAAGACATGGGGTGCACAATCTTCATAAGCCAAGGAGATACCATCCCAAACCCATATTTACGAGAAAAAGGACTCTAATGACTTATGAAATGTTTACACTATGGGATTAACCATCCCAACAAATAACGTTTTAACTATAAACTAACGCTACATAGTTAAACCAAAACATTCAAAAACTAAACTCAAATAAAACTCACCCTCCCGGTAGCCTTGGTGTCAGCAAAAGCAAGGAGCCAACCACAATCAACACCACATTTATTCTTACCACAATAAACCACAGCAGCCTTAACGCCCTTATGAGATATAGCCGACATAGCGAACGCACCAGCATTGTCAAGAGGGTCAGAGAAGTTTTTGACGATATGTCCCGCATATTTGTGGCTTTTCATAACATGCAAGGTCCCTTTGTCTGATTCTTCAGACCACCAATTACCGCAGTGATACGGAGATTGAGAGCTGCTGCAGCACTGTCAAGACATTCATTCTTGACCACAATTTCATGGGATTGTTTCAGAATTTGCTCGGACTTAATGGAACACTCGGCTTGCTTGATTATTTCATCTAAACTTGCTTTCTCTTCTAAGCTTAATTGCACTGCGCAATTTCCTCATTCTTCTCACATTGGATTGATGCCATTTTCTTATACCGTTCCTTGATTATTCACCTTTTAATATTGCAAAAAATATGTTACGTACGTGCTTTTAGAAACAACTAGAAATAGCTCGTTGCACTTACGTACGGTCCGTCTTTTTCATTATTAGGGCCAAGGCCAGCCCTACGCAGAGGCAAGAAAAGCCTGTGCCCAAGGCCCACGATAAAAATAGATAAATTTTATCTTCATAATGCATCGAACGTAAGACCCTATGTTATTAAAATGTACATTTAACCACAAAATGAAAGTGTTATTAGTGATGATTAGTATCTTATTTACTAATTATTAAATTATAAATGCATGATTATCAAACAAAAAGCGGATAAAATCGAACTATATTATTGGTGTATAACATTTTTTTGATATTATAAATTTTGTAATTATAAATATATAGGAGTATTTATAGTTAGGGTCCAAAATTTTTTTTTGCCCCGGGCCTCTGAAATCTCTGAGCCGGCTCTATTTAGGGCCCATAGCTAGAATTAAAAACCCCTAAAAATTTTTAAGCGTAATGAAAAATATAATACTCTTTTTGTTTTTTAATGTTAATATTTTAACAATTTTATAAAAAACATTGATAATTCATATTACATAGCAAAAAATTTAAATTATATCTGAATTTAATTTAAATTAATATCAATATTTTACAAGAAAATATATATTTTAGGCCAAAAGCTTTATGACCCTGAATAATAGTCTATTTTACTTTTGTTAATAGACGGCTATGGAACTCTTATATATCCGCAGTTAAGAGCAAATATAATATCAAATATGAATTGTTGCACTATATGTATTTTACATAGGCAACAATCAATTTCGTTACTATGTAATTAAAAAAACGGGCAATAAACAAATTTGTTCGCTAGATAATTTTTATGGGCAACAATTTTGTGTAACAACCTTCAGGCAACAACTGCACAACAGATATTTTTTTGTTGCCTTCAACTTTGGGCAACAAAACGTATTTTTTGGGTACAAATTATTTGTAGCCCAAACTAGGGATGTTATATACCTATACATGAGAAAAAATAAAAATAAAAAATAGATATAAGAGAGTGTAGAACGATATACCTGGATCTAGCTTGAGAACTTGATGATTAAAAGTGTGGATGATTGACTAGTAGATATAGAACTAGAAATATGGATATATGTAGTATTAAAGGATTAAACAATTATAAAGAATCTTTATCAGTAAATAAAAGGTTCTTATCTTTTGTAAATTGTAAGATGCCATTCTTTGCTTTTTTTTTTTTATGGACATATCAAAGTTGTTTTCAATTAATTATCAACATAATTTTTGACAAAACATAACTACTTAAATCTCGTTTGTTAACAAGAATAAAAATATATCTAAAAGAGTTAATTAAAAAATAAATTTAAAGATAAAAGATAACATAATATATTGATGTGTAATTTGGTGATAAATTCTAAGTTTTATGCTATATTGAACATTTATCAGATTGTAAAACTTTTATCGGATTTTATGTTGAACATTTAGAATATATATATAGACCTAGATTTGTATATACTACATACTTAATATTGTAGTGGGACTAAAATAAATATATTATAAGTCCAATTAAATGTCTTAAAAAATTTGATGAATCATTACTTTGATTCATAAGTTTTGTTTAATGAATCATTACTTTACTTTGATTTATAAGCTTTGTTTAGTGAAACATTACATTGATTCATAAGTTTTGCTTAGTGAAACATTACTTTGATTTATAAGCTTTGCTTGGTAAAATACTTTTGTTTCAAAAGAATTCGCGCGTAAAGTAGGTCAAACATGGTTTGTTATGCACGAAACTTGGCACACAACACTATTTGGCATATATTATTGTGTTGACATGGTTAGAATTGAAAATAATAGTCATATGCTAGAAATTAGGTGTTAAGTTGCGATTTTAAGGGTTTTTAAGCGTTTTTGTCAATTTCGCGCGTAAAGTAGCTCAAAGTTTGTTTGTTTTGCACGAAACTTGGCACACAACACTATTTGGTATATATTATTTTGTAGAAGTTTATAGAATTGAAAATCATAGTCGTATTCTAGAATTTACGTGTTAAGTTGCGATTTTATGCGTTTTTAACCGTTTTTGACACTACCATCTATTTTCTCTTAGTGCTTTCAACAACCTTCTTCTTCCGTTGACTGCGGCTACTACGCACTGAAGTATATGGACGATATTATAAATTCCGTGAAGGACTTTGGAGTCGAAAATATAGATGCCGTAAGTATTTGTTACGTTCTTAATTAAATATATTATTGGTAAAATCTAATGTTTCTATATATATTAATCTTTTATTTTAATATTATATATAGGTTTTAAACGACATTCCGAGGGAAACACGCCCTTTGAGAAGTGAAGCGATGCGCGAATTAAAAGACAAGATTGCCGTGTATCTTGCTAATATTTGTCCTTGATAAATTGTAATTAGTATAGATTATTTTTTATACTTTAATGTGTATATATATATATATATATATATATATATATATATATATAGATATATATATATATATATATATATATATATATATAGATATATATATATATATATATATATATATATATATAGATATATATATATATATATATATATATATATATATATATATATATATATATATATATATATGTACGTACATAATATTATATTATATATACGAGCGAGAGTTTATTATTACAAAGAGATTAATGTTGATTATCTGTGATTATCATTGGATTAATCACTGTTATTACATTGTATTATTATTGCATTATTATAAGGATAAAACGGAAAAAGAAAAAAAAAAGAGAGGTATTTGCTGCGGTTTTGCCCCTGACCGCAGCAAATAACCCTCCTTATTTGCTGCGGTTTTTGCCCATGACCGCAGCAAATAACCCTCCTTATTTGCTGCGGTTTTTGCCCATGACCGCAACAAATAATGCCCTTATTTGCTGCGGTTTTGAACCGCAGCATTTAAAGTAGGACATTTGCTGCTATCACTATTGCTGGGGGCCAAAACCGCAGCAAATAATGGCAAAAAACTGTAGCAAACGAGGTTTTTTCCACTAGTGGAAGGTATTGTTTGATGCATAGCTCTATAAATAGAGGTTGCATGCCAAAGGACATTCCATTTCATCTCCATATCATTTTTTATATCTCTCTTAAAGATACTTTCATTCTTGTTCTTCCTTTTATGTGCTAATATTGAAAGAGTAATTAACTCTCAATATCATCAAAGTTCTTAATTCACCACAACACTTGTATTTAGTATTGTAATTTTCTCGTGCTAGAATTTTGTTGTGTAAATTGTATCTAATTGTATAATCGAATTCAAAATCATATTTAGCAAATTAAATTAAATTTAGATTAAAATTGAGTTCAGACTAAATTATCGTAACACTTAATTAAGCTCACAGGAGACAGAGGAGTCATACCGAAGAGCAAAATAATCACATTAGTAATAAATTATCCATTGATTATATTATAAAATTAAGGGGAAATTACGGTTAAATTGTTTATGCAAGTATCTATCTCAAGTCATAACTTTTGCTTGTTTCAAGCAAATCCAAACTCATGTATTTCTTTTGTCCTTTAGATGATTTGGATAATAATCAATACATCATTACTATAGTGATTATTTGTCAATAAGTATAATCTCAACTTATAATTAACTACGAAACATATAATGTTTTAGGATTGTTTGTGAAATGTGCAGTTTGATAATCTGGTTATGCCTTTTTTTAATAATACTTAATTCATCAATAAAGAGTTATACGACATCTACATCAGAGATTAAAATCAGCAAGTACATAACAACTTTAACCAAATATAATTCAAAATTAGCAAAATTACGATCATTGTGTATGAGATCTGACAATTCTGAATATCCTCTTCAACATCGTTGTTTGATACAACCTTCTACGAGGAGGTCTTTCGATCTGTTGTAGTATTGAGATAGATTTAAATTTGACGCAGTTGATGGTAATTGCAATTTTGGTGTCTGTTGCATCATCGCATTAATCTCTACAAACAAGTCAATTAAAGACTAAAATTCATAACCCCAAACTATCACGATGAGAGAGATCAAAACCTATTATATGGGTAGAATTAACCCAATGAATGGTTAGAACAACTCTATTGCAGGGAGAGGACAAATATTTATTATAATCATATTCAAAAAGCTTAAAACGGAGAAATTAAGAGCTTACCATCAATCAAAAGATTGATGATAGCCCCAAACCAACTATAGAGATTAGATTTTTTTTTCAGAGAGAAAAGGGAGAAAAAAAGAGGGGGCGGCTAGATATTTTGGTTACGCCTTGTAGAATGTTTTATTTTGAAAAATAATTTTAAAAATTAGAGAAAAATCTTAAAAAACAAAAATATAATAGGACATTTTTTCTATTATTGGTAATCTAAAAAACAATTGCCAATTGGCCAATAAAATCAAATAATCAATATTTAAAACTGAAAATTGAATTTTACGTAGAAAGGAACATTTTACCACACAAAATCTTGAATCCGAATTTCATTAAAAAATAAATAATTGATGTAGTGTTTGGAAACAATCATTTCATTTCAAATTATGAATTTTAATTATAAAATTATAAATGAAGAATTTGAGAATGACAAGACTTTGGTAGTTATTCTCAAATCCTCAATTTTAACTAATTTAAAAATAATATTGAAATTTGCATTAAATTTAAATTTAAAAATTTTTAATTTGTCAAATAATAAATTTAAATCAATTTCAAATTTTCAAATGAAATCTTTCCAAATATAGCATGATAAAAAATGAAAACCTAAATCCCTCTTCATCATCTCAAAAAATAAAACCTAAATCCCGTTGATTTAAAGTTTATTTCACTTGTCTCAACAACAATAGATACAAATCTCTCCCCTCGGAAAAATAATGTTGCTGGCAGTGCTGATTTCCAATTCCGAGGGCAACATTCTTGTTGAAAGGTAATCTTTCTCTTTCTGCAACAATATGGAGTATTTTCGTTCTTTTTCTAGGTTTAACTTACAAAAAAACCCTATATGGGATCTGATTTCATTTCTTCTTCTTGGGCTATATTGAAGAAATTAAGGCGCTGAATTTCCCAATTTGAATTGTCAAATTTCCTGAACTGGGTTACTGTGATCTGGCCTCTAATCATCATACTATCCTTTTAATTTTGCAAAATTGGAATCTATTTTGATTCATGTTTGTCTGATTATCTTGCTTGATTCAATTCAATTACTGATTAGATGTGCTGTTGGCATATTGATAATTTATTTGAGTTATAATGTTCTGGGTTTATCACTGATTTAGGATTTGAGTTATAAATTCTGATTTGTGTTTATGGTGACCGAATGAATCTGGGTTTTGAATTTTGACCTGTGTAGAAGTTGAAAAATATTTGATGTGTTTATCATCGGTATTTCTATTATAACTTCTCGATTGCTCTCGATTATTGATTTAGTTTGGAGATTGTATTTCTATGTTTAATCGTTGCTATATGATGCTATCTCACCAGATTTATGATGGTTATACTGAACCCTATTGTCAGTTTGTTTCAAATTCGTTTAGCACGCCAATATCCGTTGTGTTTCAGGTTCAATGGAGTTCCGGCTGAGGAGCGATTACATTGGCGAACTTTCTTAGTTAAGTTGGGCACCGAGAACCTCAAAAATGCTAAGAATGAAGAGCTCTTTGTAGCTTCACATAAGTATGATGCTTACTCTGATCTGCTTTCCAATTGTGTTTGTGTAGTGTGCTTTCTGTCTGTGTATAGGAGTATGTTATTTCATTATATTACTATAAATTATAGTTGATGAAAACGATCGCCAAATACTTACGATGTTAAGAACAAACAACAATGAGCAAAATTAAGTTTGACAAAGTAACAAACAAGGACACAAAGATTTAAGGAGGTTCACCCAATGATGGCTACGTCCTCCGTGGTGTGTAGTTTATGTTTATATTATATCAAATGAATACAAACAACACTTCAATATGAAGAATTACAATTGAGATAGAGATAACAACAATAGGCTATGTGTTTGGCTTAAGGGTTGTGTTTGATGTGTTTTGCATACTTGAAGTGTGGGTATGAGAGCCCTATTTATAGTGCTAGGTACTTGAAGATGAATGGCTCACATAAATACATAGTTAATTTAGGGTAATGAATACTATGAAATAACTCTAAGAACTTGAAAAGACATTATCTCAAGAGTCACACACATGAGACTCTTCACCTTAATCTTCATTAACACCAATAATTCCCATGAATACTCTTCACCTTATTACACCCTTTTGGATTCCACAACTCAAGAGTCACACACATGAATTCAACCCTTTAATGTGCACTCAAGTCACACATTAGTATACTATCATTTATAATCACATTAGTATACTACCATTCATAACAATCTCCACCTTGACTTGAGTTCACCCAAGTCACAACATTCATCAATCCACTTCATATTCAAAAAACATACACACCTCAAAATGCCCAAGAGGGCATTATCTCAAGCAAGGAGCTAAACCTACCAAGTCAACACATAACTCAAACTTGGTAGTAGGTAATGACTTTGTCATCATGTCGGCCGGATTTTCCGTAGTGTCAATTTTCTTCAATAACACCCTTTTGTGCTCAACTTCATCCCGGATAAAGTTATACTTAATATCAATGTGCTTGGACCTTCTATGAAATGTGTTTTGATTCCTAGCCAAATGAATTGCACTTTGACTATCACAATGCACACTTACCTCACACACTTTGTTGCACATTTCACCAACAAAACCTTTAAGCCATTTTGCTTCCTTGAATGACTCGGCCACGGCTATGTACTCCGCTTCGGTTGCAGAAAGAGCAACCACATCTTGCAAAGATGATTGCCAACTAATCGCCGAACCACCCAAAGTAAACACGAACCCACTTGTGGACTTTCTATTATCTAGATCACCACCATAATCCGAGTCACAAAACCCGGTTAGCTCACTTGAATTTTTCCCATACATGAGACAAACATTTGAAGTATCTTTCAAATACCTCAATAGCCATTTTAGTGCCTCCCAATGTCCCTTACCCGGATTAAACATATATCTACTCACCAAACTCACCGCATGAGCAATGTCGGGCCTAGAGCATACCATAGCATACATAACGCTACCAACGGCACTAGTGTATGGAATTCTTACCATTTGCTCTTCTTCCTCTTTTGTTTGTGGACACAAATTCTTGGACAATTTGAAATGAGAAGCAAGAGGAGTAGACACACCTTTAGCATCATCCATGGAGAAACGTTGAACAACTTTCTCAATGTACTTCCTTTGACTAAGGTATAAGACACCCTTAGCCCGATCTCTCAAAATCTCCATCCCAAGAATCTTCTTGGCTTCACCAAGATCTTTCATATCAAATTCACTTGAAAGCAACTCTTTCAAGTCCTCCACCTTAAGCAAAGAGCTACATGCTACTAGCATATCATCAACATATAAGAGCAAATATAGTAAAGAACCATCTTCAAATTTCTTAAGATAAACACAGCTATCATAAGAACTTCTAACAAAATCATGTGAAATCATAAAGGAATCAAACCTTTTGTACCATTGCCTTGGAGATTGCTTCAACCCATACAATGACCTCTTCAATCTACACACATGATTCTCCTTACCGGCTACCTCAAAACCTTCCGGTTGCTTCATAAAGATTTCTTCTTCAAGTTCACCGTGAAGAAAAGCCGTCTTTACATCCAATTGATGTAACTCCAAATCCTCCATCGCCACCAAAGCAAGCAATGCCCTAATAGAAGAGTGTTTCACGACCGGAGAGAAAACTTCGTGAAAATCAATACCCTCAATTTGAGAGTATCCCTTTGCAACAACCCTTGCTTTGTAGATGGGAGGAATATCACTAGAAGGACCCTCCTTCCTCTTGAATATCCACTTGCACCCCACAATCTTCTTTTTCTTTGGTGCAACAACGATATCCCAAGTTCCATTCTTCGCAAGAGATTCCATCTCTTGTTTCATAGCAATCAACCACTTGCTTGAGTCATTTGAGGCCATAGCCTCCTTGTACGTACTTGGTTCATTTAACCCTTCGACTTCGCTAGCAATGTTGAGAGCATAAATAACATAATCACACTCTTTAATGTACCTCCTTGGAGCCACGATCTTCCTTCTTTGCCTAGTTGTGGACAAAGGAGGAGACCTTTGTTGAACATCATCATTTTTCTCATTATCAACATTGGAGGATTCAACCTCCACTTGTGCTTCATTATCATCATTATTAAAAGGTTTTTCAACATTAGAGACAAGCATGCTATCTTCATCAAAAACAACATCTCTAGAAACAATAATTTTCTTTGATTCATTACACCATACCCTATACCCCTTTACACCCACTCCATACCCCACAAAGATACCTTTTCTAGCCCTAGGTTCTAACTTACCATCATTTACATGAATATAAGCTGGACAACCAAAGATTCTAAGACTAGAATAGTTTACCGGAGTGTTGTACCATACCTCTTGTGGCGACTTGAACTTCAAGGCGGTATGAGGTGAACGGTTGATCAAATAACATGCCGTAGCCACCGCTTCGGCCCAAAATTGTTTCCCCAAATTTGCTTGATTTAGCATGCATCTTGCCCTTTCCAATAACGTTTTATTCATCCTCTTCGCAACACCATTTTGTTGAGGACGACCTGCACAAGTTCTATGTCTAACAATACCTTCATTAGAACAATAATTGAGAAACTTGCCATCAACAAATTCAAGACCATTGTCGGTTCTCAAGGTCTTGATGCTCCTACCGGCTTTCTTTTCAATCATCTTCTTCCATTCCAAGAAGACATCAAAAACTTCATATTTATGTTTTATAAAGTAACACCAAACTTTTCTAGAGTAATCATCAATAAAGGTCAACATGTAGCTACAACCACTAAGGGAGGGCGTTCGTGAAGGCCCCCACAAGTCGGAATGGACATAATCTAATATCCCCTTAGTGTTGTGGATGGCGGGTTTAAAACTAACTCTCTTGTGTTTCCCATAAACACAATGTTCACAAAAACCAAGGTTCCCAAAATTTTTTCCATCAAATAAACCTTGTTTAGAGAGTTCAAACATACCTCTTTCGCTCATGTGACCAAGCCTCAAGTGCCAAAGTTTGGTGTCACGATCGGACATTGTGCTTGTGGATACATTCGCCGAGCCAAGAATGGTTGAACCTTGAAGAGCATACAAACTCCCATTCAACCTCCCCTTCATCACCACTAGTGAACCCTTGGCTACCTTCATAACTCCACCTTCACAAGTGATTCTACACCCGATCTTATCAAGAGTACCCAAAGATAAAAGATTCTTTTTCAAGCCCGGGACATACCTTACATCGGTTAAGGTCCTCACAATCCCATCAAACATTTTAATTTTAATGCTCTCAATCCTAACAACCTTACATGTGGTGTTGTTTCCCATGGTAACATTTCCCCCATCAACACTTTCAAATGTATGGAAGAAAGTTTTGTTGGGAGTCATGTGGAATGTGCACCCCGAATCAAGAATCCATTCATTATTACCTTTGTACTCATGAGTGGCAACAAGAACATCGCCATCATCACTATCATTCACATAACTAGCATTGGCATTGCTAGTTCCTTCCCTTGCCTCTTCTTCTAGCTTTCTCTTAAGCTTCCAACAATCCTTCTTGATGTGGCCCTTAAGCTTGCAATAGTTACAAGTCTTATTTTTGTTTGGCCTTACGGACTTGGACCTTCCTTTACCCTTGTTTCCACTCCCACTAGTGGAACCTTTCTCTTGTGACCTCCCTCTTACAAACAAACCGTCACTAGCATTGCTTGGTGACTTTTGTGACAATTGTGTATCAATGAGATCCCTTTGAGTCAAGGCATTCTTCACATCATCACTACTCAAATTATCTCTACCATAAAGTAGAGTTTCTCTAAAATTTTTATAAGAAGGGGGTAAAGAACATAAAAGATAAATTGCCAAGTCTTCATCATCAAGCTTAACATCAATGTTTTGTAAATCCATAACAATGGAACAAAACTCATCCAAGTGAGGTTTTAAAAGTTTACCTTCCTCCAAGCGTAAGTCGTAGAGTCTACTCTTCAAAAGTAGCCTATTGGTAACACTCTTGGCCATGTAGAGTGATTCCAATTTCTCCCATATACTCTTGGTTGTTGTTTCTTTAACAACCTCTCTTAGAACTTCATTGGATAAGCATAATTGGATTGCCGATAACGCCTTTGTGTCTATCTCTTCCCATCTCGATGCGGACATTCCTTCCGGCATCTTCTCTACACCATCAATCGCCTTGTGCACACCATTTTGAATCAAAATGGCTCTCATTTTGACTTGCCATAAGCCAAAGTTTACATTCCTATCAAACTTCTCAATATCGAGCTTCATTGTAGTCATGATTTTCAAGTAATAATTTCTTAAAACACCGCAAAATAACCTTGGCTCTGATACCAATTGAAAACGATCGCCAAATACTTACGATGTTAAGAACAAACAACAATGAGCAAAATTAAGTTTGACAAAGTAACAAACAAGGACACAAAGATTTAAGGAGGTTCACCCAATGATGGCTACGTCCTCCGTGGTGTGTAGTTTATGTTTATATTATATCAAATGAATATAAACAACACTTCAATATGAAGAATTACAATTGAGATAGAGATAACAACAATAGGCTATGTGTTTGGCTTAAGGGTTGTGTTTGATGTGTTTTGCATACTTGAAGTGTGGGTATGAGAGCCCTATTTATAGTGCTAGGTACTTGAAGATGAATGGCTCACATAAATACATAGTTAATTTAGGGTAATGAATACTATGAAATAACTCTAAGAACTTGAAAAGGCATTATCTCAAGAGTCACACACATGAGACTCTTCACCTTAATCTTCATTAACACCAATAATTCCCATGAATACTCTTCACCTTATTACACCCTTTTGGATTCCACAACTCAAGAGTCACACACATGAATTCAACCCTTTAATGTGCACTCAAGTCACACATTAGTATACTATCATTTATAATCACATTAGTATACTACCATTCATAACAGTTGATTATGATGCTTATCCTAAATACTTTGGTAAATGAGCATATGTTTTGTTCATTTGCTGTTATTCTATACAGTGCCGACCGGCAGAGACCTTCAAACCTGTTAATTTGTTTATCTAATCAACATAAAAATCGTTGTTAACAAAGATTATATATTATTTTGCCCTATCCAGTACTTATGTACAACTAAAATCGTTAATTGTAGTGATGATGCTTGCGAGTTGCGATTGTTTCTCTGTTTGGGTCCAGTTAAGTTTTTTTTTTTTTTCTTCTTTGGTTTAGTTCAATTTTGAAGGACGACTTTTCACTTTTCCTCCTGTTCTTTAACCCAAGAAGTTGCTTCTCTAGCATAAAAGTATTGGGTGTTAAGCATCTAACAAGAAACATGAATCACTCCCCATTATGTAAATGTAGGTGCAACTTTCATTGGTCTAATTCTAAAAATTGGATGATACAGCCTTATAGAAGCATGAAGATCATCTCAAGCCATGTGTTTTAGCAATGTTGTGACCCCATCTAAACCATGACGGCATGACCCCTTGTTTCTCTTTAGACTCAAAGTAACTACCTTACTCTAACAGCGCCAACTTCGACATTACCCCTTTTTCTCTCATGTAAACCAACAACCATCCACTTTCACCACTATTGCCCGCGGTCCTCTTTCTCTGTAATATGCTGAACTCACAGGCTGTCACTGCCCTTCCCCTCCAGTCCCTATGCCATTTTCTACAAGTTATTCAAGCAAGATCTCTCCTGAGTTGTGGGCTAGTTAATAGTCACATATATGGTTTTAGTTAGGAAGTCAAGGTGGTCCTAGGTTTAGGAGGAAAGAATTTTGGTTCAAACTTGATGTAAATGACAAGATCTTGGTAATAGTTGTTGAGGGACACACGATGAGGTTTTGATGGTGGAAGGAGAAACAATTTGGGATTATGATGGTTATGGTGGGTTGTGTATGTGCTATGCCGCTCACACGGGTCAGGACTAAACCATGGGTGACATATCAGAAGAAGAATAGGAAACAAAAGGCCTCTGCTGAGGTGGCACAAGAAATCGCACAAGAGAATAATTTTGTAACAGAACTGAATGTCGTCATAACAGAATAGAAATTTGGAGGAATAGGGGAATAAATCTGTTAGACCTAAAATGATGATGTGGCTGTAGCATTAAGAAATCAATATAAATTGTAGAATGCTTTGGTTGTATAATTATGAAGTAATTTATCACAAATCAACAGCATCTGATTGTTTGGAGTAGCTAATACTCGAAACCAGTGTTTACTATCTTCTCTTCTTCTTCCTTCTGTTAGCTTTTCGTTCTTTATTTACTATTGCCTCTGTAAACCATCACAATATGAATGTATGATTGATGAAATGGAGGGAAAGCATTCATGAGCTCAGGTGACAATCAATTAATGGTCAAACCTTAGGTTAATATTCAACTTCAACAAATTTGTCAAATGCTGATTCTTCAATACATTGGGTTTTGAGGTAGTTTTTTGAAAAAAAAATGATATTAAAGGTGGTTCCATAAATTTTTTATTCTACATTAAAATATGTCAATGGTATCGTTTTTTTGTTCCTCCGGAGCTTCTCATCTTATTGTAAATGTAAGTCTTTTGGACAGTTTAGTTTGAGAAAAGACTGGGTATTTCTGCTCATCTGTCAATGATGCATCAAAAACACTACTGAGAAGATAAGAGTTCCAATGCTTTTGCTGATATTTGGGAATGCTTCCCCCTTTTTATTTTTGGTGAATCAAGAATCATCTTTCTGGAGACCATTTGTCATATGTTATTCGTTTTGTGTCGAATAGTTCTTTTTTGGCTTCATGAACACACAAAATCTTGGTCGTTTGGCACTCAGTGCAAGATTCCACAATATTTCACGTTAAATTTCGGAAGGTTTTTTCTGTGGATAATCAATCAACTCTAGCCCATCTAAATCATTCAAATATAAGATAACTACCTGAATGAAGATGTAGAAAAAACAGAGAACAGGAGACATCGATGTTGTTCAACCTCCAACTCTGTAAATGTAATTTAGCAATTCTTAGATAAACTTGGGAATTATTAATGCAGAAGATTGAGGAATAATTTATGGTGACACATGTATGATGAAGAATTACCTCAATTTTTTGTAAGATGAGATTATTCCAAACATCATTTCATTACCCCAATGTCATTTCTATTACTGTTGTTAGACAGCAAGAGATAGTAGGATAGTCTCCGTCTCTTTCTAATTCTGGTTAATGAACTTCAAAAGAATTTAATATTTACCCTTTCCTTCTCTCTTTCTCACAGATCGGTCTATGTTGTGTATACCGTGCTTGGAGACATTCACATCTTTCTAGTTGGCAAGGACGAGTATGATGAACTTGCTCGTAAGTGTATACCGTTCTCGTTCTGTATCAGAACTAAGCAGCACTAGTAAAAAATAGGTGTAAACTCATATTGGTGATTGTGCTTTTTCCAGTATCTGAAGTGATTTTTACTATCACGACGACTTTGAAGGATGTATGTGGTAAACCTCCAAATGAGCGCTTATTCCTGGACAAATACGGAAGGATCTGCTTATGCCTTGATGAAATCGTTTGGACGGTATAAACTTTCTTGCTTTTGTTCGATCGCCTTTGTCTCTTGTTTACTACCGTAATATTTCTTTTAAAATGCATTTCTTATTCTCGAACCATTTTTCATTTCCAGGGTGTTTTGGAGAACACTGACAAAGAGAGAATCAAAAGACTTGTGAGATTGAAGCCCCCAACGGAGTTCTAGACAAGATTTAGCTCATTCATGGAAAAAGGTGAATTATAGACCTTTTGGATGAATGATCAAAGATAATTATTATATTGTAATGTTGTACTTCCTCCGTTCCATTATACATACTACTGATAATGATATTTTCCCATACAAGATACATGTTATAATTGAGTGGGAGTATTTCAGAACGGGAAAATATGTTAAAAGAAAAATGATGTTTGGACAAGTACTAAGATTTTTGTTAGGGGTTAAGTTTTTGTGTTGTTGCTTCTCGCTTATGCTAACAATTCTTGATTGTTGTTGTGCTTGACTTTTTAGTTATTGTCATTATTTAGGCAAATCTATGTTACTTTCTATTGACCTTAATTCATATATGTAATAATAATTTCTAACAAGATCTTAATATATTTTAATTTATACTCTTTTCTATTCATTTTACTTGTACCATTTACTTTTTGTCGCTATTTACCAATTCTTTTTAATTTATATTTTATTCTTATTTATAAATTATTATATAGTTAAGGAAGGTTTTCTTTTATTTGTCTCAATTCAAGGATTATTAATATCAATTGTTCCTAATTTTTTAATTAAGCATAGAAATATTAAGAGTTAAAATGTTACCTCGACAAGTATGAAAAAATAAATGGGGTAAGTAAAATAAATAAGAGGGAGTACTATATTATCATCATACTTTATATATCTCCGTTTGTAAAATTATAATCAGGATCCATATTAAGGGATAGAAGACAGACATACTATTTTCTTATTAATAGAGATTGCAAATCAGAGATCCTCAATTGGAGAAAGACTGCAATAGGAATAAACGATTAAGAGCATTGTGGGCAAGACAAGACAATTACTAATCATAAAGAAGCAAATAATAGTCGAGAAAAAGAAAGTTATTATTGATGGTATGGAGTATGAATTAAACTGTCTTTAACTAGTTTTATGCTTAATTAAATTCTTAGAGAGGTGTAACATTTTTTAAATTTTTTTTCCATTTTTTCTTAGGCTTTTTACAACTATTTTTTTCATTAATTGTGATGATTTTCAACCTTCAACAGGTGTATTGAAGAACTTTCTTTGCACCTGACTAAAACCATTTATAAGTATTCTAGTGGACTTTCTTTATACATCTTTGCAAAAATGAATGCAACTCTTACCCTTTATTTGGTTCCTGTTGTCCATACACATCCACCAAAATGAATTAAAAATTTTACACAGAAACCTAGAGGTGTTCAAAACAGATCTAATGATTCGATATTTACCTAATTTTATAATTGGACTCGACTTTAATTTGATCATAAAATGAATTTACAGTTATATAAAAATCAATGTGAATACAAATACAATTTTAAACCAACCCAAATATGTAATCCAGAATCAACCTAATAATCATAATAAACATCTCTGAAATCAATCAAAAACAATACACCCTCCACCCCAAAAATAAATGAAAAACACAACTTCTTGTGAGAGATAATCTCTAGTTTGGTCAGCCTCTTATTATTTTTAGTTTAATTAACCTTCAATGAGCTAGACATAAAAAAAGTTCGTCAAAGAGTCAATCTCTCAGAAGACCGACTTAAGTAAAAAAAAAAAAAAAAAAAGGCATATTCGTCTAAGACACTTCTCCATGATTTTTTATTTGATACAATCAAAACAAAAGGTGGTTGTTGATGAATACAAAGGCATCAAAATGGACCCCACTTACAACCCCAATCCTCTAACTAACCAGCTGTATTCCACCCTTTCCCAGTCTGTCAAAATAACCGACCTTTTTTCGTCTACCGTTACACCTTTCACAACGTCTCTTTTTCTTTCTCTCCCCGTTATTCCCCTCCCCTTTTTATACTCCCCCATCTTCACTCTCTTTAACCCATTTTCACATTCTCTCTTCAATTTTGAGCTCTCTCCTTCTCTTTCCTATATTTTCATTTTTCAAGCTTTCTACAGACAAACAACAATGGAGGCCATGAGAATGAGAGCCGCTTTCGCCGTCGTTTTGATGCTTATTGCTGTCTTTTCCGTTCAAAATGTCGCTGCTGTTGACGCTCCTGCTCCCGCACCTGCCTCCGATGCTACCGCATTCTTCCCCACCGCATTTGCGTCTCTTGTTGCTTTAGCATTTGGTCTTCTTTTCTAAGTTTTTTTGATTTTTTGATTTATTATGTCATTTTGTTGGAGGTTATTGGTGGTTCTGTTTACAAATCTTTAGATCCATCCTTTGATTGGATCACATGACGATGAGATGAGGATGATGTAGAGTGGGAATTTATTTTGGTTTGGATTTTTTTTATTTTATTTTTATCTTTTTTGACATTCTTTCTTGTGTAATATATATTCAATTTGAGTGACGTTTTTGATTATTTACCTTGGCTTTGATTTGTTTTTACCATTAATCATTAATATACTTTTAGATCTCATTTTTTCCTTACGTAAATTACTCCTAAAGAATATTTCCATTTATGTCATAAATTTTAAAAAAATAACTTTATTTATATTTATTTTAATATTTTATAATGCCTATAATCGCACATATCTTTCACGAATTTCAATTTAACATTTAATATTCTTTATGATTTTCATATATTTTTCACTAATTTTATAAAATTATTTTTTTATTTGTTATGATTTTGATTTTTTCACTAGTTTTCTTTTAATATTATTTTATTATTCAATTTAATAATATAATAGTATATCTACATATTCTATTTTACTCAATTTTCGTGAATATTTTTATGAAAACGGAGTAGCGGAGGGAGTATGTTTATGTTGTTTTACATTCGCTGTAAAATAGATTGAACGTCATAATTGGATCTAGCATTTTTGCATATCCTAGCAAATTTGAGCAATTGAACGCTACTCAGTATTTTGTAATCCCTAACGTCATTGTTGCTCTACTTGCTTTTTAATATCTATAGGTACATTTCAGAAAAAAATAAATATATTTTTAACTTCAAAAATATACATAAAATTCTAATCGTAATAAAAGATTATAATTTGTTTTTTTCAGCAAACAACTAAATTGATGGATAGTTTCTTATGATGATTTATGAAAAAGCATTCATGAAAATACTGTTACAAACAGGGCAGTGAGGCCTAGAGCCGTAGGAAGACAGATTGACGAGACAAAACACCCATGTGCGCATGTGAAGCACAATTAAGCACATTCATGTGACATCTCATCTCCTTATTCGAAGGAGATGATGCCATTTACTCATTCTATAATTCACCAATTTATCTTTTCAATTCATCAATGTATTTTGACATTCTAATTAGTTGGCAATTTCAAATTCTACCTCAGAATATTTGGCAATATAGTTTATTGAATAATTTTAGATTATTTTGATATAAATAAAAGTTTGGTTGACCAGTCAATACTAATATTTGATGAAACAATTTATCATTGTAAATAAGCTAGTTTTATACAAGCTGCTTATGGAAGCGTGTTTAAAATCAGCTAATCACACCAGTTAATAAAATCAACCGGTTAAATTAACCATTATAATCAGCTATCAGCCGTTTGCAAAACACCTAAAATAAAAATTAGAAAGTTGTAAAAAATGTTGTGATAGAAAGAGCTTTTATTAAAATAAACATAAAGAGTAATTTTTTAAAATGGATGATTTATAGAAAATAGGAGTAGACTACTTCAATTGTGAATAAATTTATAGTAAATGTTTTCTGGATTAATTATGAACTAAAAAATGAGATACAAATATACTTCTTGGGTTACTAATTAGTGGATTTTGTTGGATAATTTTTTTATTTTTCATTGATATTAACTAAATCTAGGTAACGAAGTAGAATTATTCATATTTTGTTGTTTCTTGCTCGATTAATAGATTAGTTGAGCAAATTAGAGTACTAAGTTTCATTGATATAAATTAGTTGTTTATCGTTATCACTTCTAAAAATAAACATGTTTGTTCTTACTATAAAAACATATCATAATTCATAAGATTCACAACTACCTTGTATTGAAAGAGTTATATTGTGGCTAGGGAATAGTAGGGATGGGCATTTAAGGATCTGGGTTGGGTTTGGACCTTACCTGGATCCTAATTTTAGAGTAAGGTCTAGATTCGAACCCTTAAGATTGCAAATCATTTATTATTTCCTAAATGGACAAAAGAAAATCCATTAAAAAAATCATTAAACATGAACATAACAAAATGATATTTTCATAAACATATTTTTTTTGTAAGGTCCCAAATTAGTTAGATAAAAATGGAGTTTGAGGAATTGAGAAGAATAATTACTAGTTATTGAACATGGATTAAACATGAATGTAACGGGAGCGGCAAATCTCGATACATAATTAACATATAATAATAATGTTTAAAACAAAAATATTGCGGAAGTCTTAAAATGCCGAACTGTTAAAAAACTTTAAATCATAAAAACTAAAACAGTTTAAAACAAAAGTAAAATATTACACCTGATAAGAAATATTGTTTTCTCAAAATGAAAAAAAAAAAACATCATTATCAAGTCGTCAATAAAGATACAAAAAGCAGCTATGTTCTCGATAAATAGTAATTGTTACAGCCTAGATTGAAACCAGAACTAAATCCTGCAAAATGCTGCCATCCATGATACGGATGACAGCCAATTGAATCGGCCAGCACTTAACGCCGAGCATAACTTCCTATCCAGCTCAAAATACGGAAATTGTATGCTTCATTTACAACATAATAATTTAAGTACGAACTTATAATTAATTGACACCACCGTATACTTTTACCATATTTTTTTTCTGTTCCATACTTTTAAATCATTAAAATACCATTTTCGATCCTGACAGAAGTACATTACTGCCACTTATACTATCGGTAATGTTAATACTTAAGTAAGTTCATTTGATTAATACTCATAACCGTACCATGCATCATTACATCAATACTAATCAAGTTTATCACTGATCAACAAGTAAGCGCAACAATATGACACCTGGTATTAGTGATATATGTAAGGGTCTGGCTAGATTAGGACCAAAGCACTATCTAACTGTGGTGGGGGCCGCCAATGTTTATGCTCGAGCTTCTACAGGATAGGTAGCTAACCCCCTGTCTAACACCGTATTTATACGTGCCGGCTAACATGGGCGTCGGGATTTTACATGCCGGTCCATGGTTCGACATTACCTTACTATCAGAGTCATTCAACCAATAATCAGATAATTTCACATAAGTTCATCACATTTTCATTATTACATACTAACTTTGACTTTATTAAATTGAGGTGATAACTTCTTTTATTTAATAATTACTACTGTAGACTTAAATTTTATCTTTAGGCCCTTGTGGTTCATAAATTAATCTTTACTCATTATATTTTATTTATCACTTTATATTTAATAGTTTTCTCATTTATCACCAAAAATTTTACTTATTTTATTAATAGTCTCCACTTTAATATTTTCTACTAGTAGCTAATAAAATTTATTTTTCTTGAAATAAATTCCTAAAATCGATATTACCTAACTTAGAATCAATACAACTTATTCTTTTCGGATAATTAATTATTTTATTTATAACTCCAAGTTAAATTGTAATCTCAGGATAAGTTTTTTCAAATCCAACAATTTCACAAAAGTCAACGTTTCAAGTTTTAGGGAAACAAGTAACTTTATTAAGTTTACAAAAAGATTAATATTTTAGCAAATAATCATAAAATTTGGAACTTCTCAATAATTAATATCTCTAGTTATAAAAACAGAGTGACACTTACATATTTTTCACAAAAATCAATATTTCAAGTAAACTTTGTAATTTTATGAAAATTCAATATTTTTAGTTGTAAAGCAAGTAAAACTTTGAAACTTCACAACAATCATTATTTTATGTAAACTTTATAATTTTCATGAAAATCAATGTTTTAGATATAAAACGGGTAAAATTTTATTTTTTACATTTTCATAAAAATTAATATTTCACTCATAATTTAAGAGACAAATTTCTAAACATACTTTTACATCTTTCTACATAAATTTTTGCTCAAATAGTAAACTAAAAAAAATTATTTTGTACGACTAGTTTATTTAATATCACACAAGTTATCTTTATTATAATTTCTCATATATTCAAGGAAACACTTTAATTGCTTATAAAAATTTATTCACAAATATATTTTAATCCTATTATGGATACTTAGTAACTTATATTATTTAATTTTTTTTATTTATATATAAACTAATATGGTCAAATGGCCTAGGTTACTTTTGGAGTATTTTCCACTTATAAACAACTTAATTTATTTTATTGTAGTATATCCTAAGTTTAAATAATTAACATAATCACTAAAAAAAATAAAAACTTCAATACAATAACTTGAAAATTCGATAACATAATATCAAATAAAATCTAATAACAACTTTTTAAATATAATCCTGGTTAATATAACATGTTCATAAAAATTACTCACAACTTATTAAAATTATTTAAAACTAACATAAACATATTAAAAAATAAATTACTTAATTATTATAACATTCCTAATATAACACATAACCAATAAATATAATAACACAAATTTATACATAAGTAAAACTTAATTTTAGTTAGAGCATAATAATCTACCCAACTTTCTAACATGTTTAAAATTTATTAAACAACGTACTAACAATATTTTTAGCATAACATACTTAGTATAAACATAATCATAAATTCATCAACCAATTTCCTTAATTAATCATGCCCTATATAATACTTTACATATTATAAAGTAAATATAATGTAAAATTTCCACATAAAAAGTAGAGTAATAAATTATACCATACTACCACCAAGGATTAATACTAAATACTAATTAGGAAAATGGATAGTGTGATCCTCCAAGCTCCAATGCTCCAAGCTCAAAACCCCAAAATGATAATCTTCAAGTACCCAAAATTATACCCAACTATGCTTCGTCTTCTTGATTTTCTTCAACTAATTAATTTTAGGAAATTAGTATATGATATAATGAAGAGAAATTAGGAGCAAATGGAAGAAAAGTAGATGACTTAATTCCTTAATATTACATAGCTAGAATGATTTAGGTGAGTTTTGTTTTAACTTTGCAAGGTTGAATGTTAGGAAAATAGCTAGTATATAAAGAAAATATTTATGGGACAAGATCTTATAATATTTGGATAAAAAAAAAAAAAAAAGCATGGCTCTTTAACCATAACCGTTCAACATGATGGTAAGGATGAAGTTTGATTTCTTTTCAAACTTACTTTACTTATGTAAGTAAATTAGTAATAAAAAAAATATATAGGTAGATTTTGACTAATTAGTTTTACGTAGTTAGGATTAGTTTAGGTGTAAAAACAAGCTTAAAAGTGTAATTAAATTTAGTATTATAATTATACTAGTTTTAAAATAGTTAAAATGAAAGTGTTAAAGTCGTTAAAATAATTGTTAACGGAATTAATTAGGAATTAAGCATCTAAAACGTAAAACTTTAGTAAACCGTAAGTTAATTAAATAAATTTAAAATTTTCGAAGTATATAATTTAGTAATTAAAACTTTTGGACTCAAAAAGAATATTTTAGAAATATAAAATTTCGAGTTGGAAATAATGTAAAGAACTCGGACACGTATTGAAATTTTAAGGGAATATAAAATTGGATATAAAAAAAACATCTCGAGGAATAAAATTATATATGATGACTAAATTAAATTGAAGTTTAAGGATTATGAATTAAGAATTTATCGAAAAAAAAAAATTAATCGGATGATTAAAGGGAAATTTCGAGTCTGTTACAATGAACATTAACAAAAAGCCAAGTTCGATTTGTTTAGCTAAAATGGTGTTGAATTTCGTTAAAGAAAACAACGAGAAAGCTTCTCAATCGTCTGCAGTAAGCTGTTACAGAATTTCTTCCCAAAGTATGAGCTTAAGAAACAATTTCCAAACTCAAAGAAAAGTTAAGAGAAGAAGCCAAATACCTGTTTTGATGAAATTAAAGATAGAAAAAATGGAGAAAACCCTAAAATTCTTGGAAAGAGGGGAAAACTTAAGAGGAGAGAGAAGTGAAAAAGAGGAACAGTACCAAATCTGATTAAAGAAATGGCAAACGGCAGTAGTATTAAAAAATTATCTATACCTAAATAAGCTCTCACACTCAAAAATAAAAGTTTAAAAAAATAAAAAGGGTCCAAGGA
This sequence comes from Amaranthus tricolor, assembly GCF_026212465.1. NCBI lineage: Eukaryota > Viridiplantae > Streptophyta > Magnoliopsida > Caryophyllales > Amaranthaceae > Amaranthus > Amaranthus tricolor. Next base: position 16,367,405 of record NC_080063.1, on the reverse strand, counting down.
TCAGGTCTGAGTCTACCCGGATTCAAACCCTTAAAATATTTTTGAACCCGGACCCAAATCCTGAGGGTTTAAAAAAAATAGACCCTTACCCTTACAAAGGGATAGGGTCTAATAGGGTCCGAGTAGCCCTTGCCCATCTCTAATTGTGGCTTTCTTTCCACCACTTCAAATTTCTCATTCAGCATCCCTTTTGACACAATTGGTTCCAAGCCAAATGGGTCCATTCATCTCCATTTACAGTCTACACAACTAGCCTCTGCTTAAAACAAGTAATTCTTGAATACTTGTATACCACCCCCATCCTAGCTCTACTGAATTTCACTGAACCAACTTGAAGTTCATCGTCAAAAAGAGAGGTTTGCATCCAAATGAAAGAGCAAACCTAAGCCATGTACGGATGGCTCTTTCTAGTCCTGGAGGTCGTTGGAAATAGTAATTATAGAGCATAGATGCCTGATGAGTATGAGTAAAAGTACATCATGAACGATGCAAATACAAGCCCATCGTCCCAAGGAACGTTCGACGCCGTAATCCTCTTGAGTTGCACAGCCATACAACCAATTGAATACAAAATAAAAAATACCTTAATCAATCTTAATTTGATCCATAATCTACTAGTATCTAAAATTCTCATTAAAAAAATGAATCTTCATCTAAAAATGAATACAAAATATATAAATTACCTTAATCAGAAATGGAAAGAAGGAAAAGATCAGCAGTATACAAACCATGATAATCAAATCTAGGACTGAATTTTTGCACATGTATTACAAGTAAAAGAAAATTATGATAGTACATAAAATAGAGGGACATTACTACAAGACAATGGCCTCCATAAGCAAACTCCACCTCAAGGAATTACTAATAAATCTAGCTCCACTACCTCCCTTGTTCTCGTTCATGGAGCAATGAACATAAGATCGTAATGCAATGAACATCAGAAGCACAAATGCGGAAAAAGAGGGATGAAGATTTTTTTTTAAAAAAAAGGTCAGATACACATATAAACACAAAATCAAATCGGGTTATAGTAATAACCAGGTTGTGGTGGCATCATCCCATTTACCGGAGGCATTCCATATTGGTAAGGCATCATCGGATTTGCACTGGGCATCATCATCGAAGTCCCTGGAGCATAGTAAGCTGGCCCCCCAATCTTGGCCAAAGTAGCTTGACCTTGCATACCACTGTTGCCATATTGTTGCCAAACTACCTGCTCTTGTACTAGCAAATGCTGCTTCTTTTCCATGTCAGCCATTTGTACGTAAGCAGGAGGGGGAACACTCAAAGACGCAGCAAATGGGTCGCCACCAACTGTTTGAACTGTACCATCGGGAGCGGGGAGTGCCAAAACTGGAGTTGTAGTTTTCCCTGGTCCTGGCAATGCAACACTACTGGCACTACCGCTCATTTGAGTAGCTGTCACGTGTTGCCTCACCACTCCTGAATCATACATACCGTTCAGAAGCAAGGGATCTAATCCACCACCCATTGCGGCTTTCTGATGTGAAAGATTACTAGCCGTTTCTACCAAAGCCAGCTCCCAATCGGCCTTGCCGGGTTCAGCAGCTGGGTTTTGCCAAGCAGAAGTTACCCCCTCTTTATTGTCAAATGCTTGCCATGACCCGTTTCCATTCTCAGCAGGTCCAGCAAACAAAGCTAATGCAAATTTATTACCCTGAGAATCAGCAGTTTCTCCCTCCTCTCTTAAGTCAACTAAGTCCCCTTGTACCTGTTTTTGTTCGGGTTCTGGAGGTGGTGGAGGTGGTGGAGGAGTGGGTTCCTCTGGTGCGGGTAGTGCCTTTATTTCATTCATATCGGGCACAGGTTCCTCTTCTTTGGGTGCTGGTTCAGGCTCTGGTATTCTCTCGGGAGTTTTTGGCCTCCTTGTTCGGTCCCTCACGAACTCCTCCAAGGTTTCAAGGAGTTTATCAGTGATCTTTTGCACTTCTGGGAACTCAGATGACCTTGCCACACCAGTATCCTTGCACCAATTGTAAAAGCCCACGAGCTCGTCAATCTGCTTTGCTGCACTAGCATAAGCATCAAAAGCCTTCACACAATCTGAATTCTCCATATCAAAGAATTTGTCCAGCAAAACAGCTAGAACTTCGCATACATCAGCATATAGCTTAAAACTTTCCCTAACAACAGGGTACAAGGCAATGAGGATCATTCTGCTATTCTTGGCCATACCAGTCGGACGACAAGCTAAAAATCTGTCCAAAAGCCTCTGCAAATGACCCATCTTCGCAAAAATCCTCTCAGGTTTCCATTCCCTCAAGGGAGTGATCGCCTTATCTTCCTCTCGACCATTTGAATCCCCGACATCCCCAAATGACCTACTCCTCCTCATCTGCGGTCCATCCCTAAACTCTCCATAATCATAATCAAACCGACTCGGTGGGGATTGAAATCTATCATTCGTAGGCTCATACCTTACAATCTCACCACCATGACCACTTCCAGCCCCACTACTTCCCCTACCACCTTGCTTCTTCTCAAACAACATCAGTTCCAACCTCTGATCCAAGTACAGAGCAAAAGTTCGCACAAACGCCGAATGATCCCAAGAATTTGAGTGAGCCTCATCTCTAAAATCCGACATATTTAACAATCTAGTCCCCCTTCGAGTGGCATACATAATCTCTTGCTGAAAAACAGGCTCCCCATCATTCATTAGCCTGTGGACCAACATTAATGCCTTCAAAGCAACAATCCAATCCTTCGTCTTCCCCAACCTCTTCGAGATAGAAGTTATACAAGCATTCACATACATACGATTGTAAGACGTAAAAGTAAGGATTCTCCTAATGTATTTTTCATCGGCAGGATCATCATCATGACTCATTGCCTTGACAATGGCAACCTCAAGCTCAGGAGCCATGTCACTAGCTACCTTAGCGAGACCAATACTCGTTTGGTCCTTAAGCTGCCCTACTGCTTTTCTTAAAGCCATTTTAACCCCCTCAAAGAAAATCTACCTTTTCAAAATTTAACAAATTTCTCCTTCAAAAATAATTTATATCCCTGAAGAAAAGAATATACAATAAGATAATGACACAATTAACTAAAACAACCCATTACATTGCAATGGCATCAGATTACTATGTCATCAACAAAACTCCATTTAGATGATATGCAATTGAACATCCTCAATTATTTTCGTTACAAATGATTACCAATTTAATTGAGTTAAATCAAGTGAAAGAATAGACGCATTATATTTCATTATATTTCATTAGATTTAATTAATTCATAACATAAATTATAATTCAATAACACCACCAAAATCCAATAATAACATGATAATTGATCTGTTTCCATTAAATGATTTGTTTATGTCAATTCATTCTATATTTTCTTCTCATGTTTCTAATATGCTACTCATTAAATAATTGTTATTAATTAATCCATAACAATTTTAAAAAAATTAATCATCAAGCATAAATTTTTATCACATTAATTGAGGCTAAAATAAAATTAAACTAGTTACATTAAAGAAAAGTAACTTGAAAAAGCCCTCCGAAAAAAAGGTAGAATTAAAGATCAAAACCCAGCATACCCGCGAAAAAATCTCCGATCTGAAGAAACAAAGTCGGATCCGTTGACAAAACAAGAAAACAATGGAAACTCCAATTACCCTTCAATCGGATCCAATCTCAATTCAACGGCTACAATCTCTCTTGAAATGACCCCTTTTCTCCTTCTCTCTCCTCCGATTTCTTAGAGCTACGAAATTTGAGGGGAAAAACCTAATTTTTATCAGGATTCATGGTAATTGAAATGCTGTTTTTGATCTAAAAAATCTAGGTTTTTGATTTAGTTGTTGGAGTTCTGGAAGCTGTGAGAGAGACAAGAGAGAACTGAGAAAAGGTAAAGGTGAATTTAAGAGAGAGAAAGGGGACTCGGTCATAAATTTGACGATGGGTTGTACTCCATATCGTATCGGTATTTGGCTATTTTTTTATCGCCTCAGAAACACCGACACGGTCTGAAAATAAAGAGATAAATCTATAAATCGTAAGCTATTGGTCTTATTGAGAATATTTACATACTTCCTTTGTACTAGACGGTTCATAGGCGGGCTATCCGTTAAGCTTGATATATTCGGTTTGAAAAATGGACGGATATGAACAATGTTTTTCAAAAAAATTTAAAGTTTGGACAGATAATATCCACCTGCCAAGATAAATAGGCGGATAGCGACACCAAAAAAATATCCGCGGGTATACCCACTCGCTCGCTTAGTTTAATATATTATTTATTAAATAATTAATGATTAAACTAGTACTAGTACATGACCCATACCCAACTTTAATAATTAGTAAGTACACATATCCAACTTTAGTTTATTACTCTTGTACTAGTCTTAGGATTTGCTTCTTTTAGATTTTAAAGTTTCTAATTCTACAGTCTACATTTAATATTTTTAATCTTCAAAGCACACAAGGAGCCGACTATCAAAGTTCAAACAAGTAGTCGACTACACCTATATTCAATATTCATGTAATTGAGTATTTAAGACTTTATATATATTTAGAGTATTTTAGACAATGTATTATATTTTAATTGTTATTAAAACTTAACTTTATAATATTATTTATATTTTAAATTTTTATATAAGAAATACCCGCCTACCCGCGGATTCCGTCCGCTTTAAAAAATGGGTGGGCAGTGACAAAAAATATGCCCGCAAATACGAACGACTTTTGAATATTGAGCCCGCGGGTAGAATTTTTAGGTACTATTCGGTCTGCTACCCGCCCAAGCCTACCCATGAACAGCTCTACTTTGTAAATATAGTATTTGTTATATTTAATTTTTTATGCAATTTGATAAATTATTTTGATTATTTATGTATTAAATTATATATAATTAAAAATTATAAAAAGTTAACATTGTTAATGATCCAAATAAGATTCTATTTAACTATATTTATTCTTATATATAAGATGAATATATATAAGTTTACGAAGAATAGTCTTTATAACTGTAATATAATAAGTATTACACGAAGTATCTTGATAAAATTATTTAGTGAGAACCAAATCTTTATAAGACCTTAAGCCAAAAAATGCAATTTAGAACAAATCTCATGGTTAATATTCAGTTTGGCAAATCGGGTTACCCAATAAAGTCATGTCAACCGCCCTATGTTGAGATCATGATCCACATTACCCAACCTACCAACGTAGGTAGATCCTAAAAAAACACCAGAGTCACTTTCATACTTCTACAGTAATATCATCCCATATAATATATTTCAGAATGACTACAAGGCTTAGCCTTTTAACATTTTGATGCAAGTTTATCCCAGGCCTGCATCAAGAAATCAAAATAAACTCAAATGTAGCAATACCAATCAAAAATCTACTACTCCTATTGTACACAAATCATATTACCCAAACCCAAAAGCACAGAATGTAGCAAAACGAGCTCAACCAAGAGATTACAATCACCAAAAAATTCCCATTTAAAGAAATCATGTTTCAATCAACTACATTGAATCAGCACTTTCCAGAAATCATACAACTTTACCCGATTCAAAGTATTTATAAGCAACATAATATTAATAAGTTGAGCTGCATCAATCATAATAATCTTATCCAACAATTATGAATCAAATTAATCAATAAACTCCAGAAACAAAAACAATATCCACATTAAATCAATCTTAATTTGATACTTATCCGACTAGTCACTCAAATTCTCAATAAAAAAAAGGATCATTATCTAAAAATTGAATACAAAATTTTAAGTACCTTGGTCAGCAATGGAAAGAGGAAACACACCAGGAGTATACAAATTATGACGATAAAATCTAGGACTCAATTTTGTGCACAAGTATTACAAGTAAAAGAAAATTATGATGGTACACAATAGAGGCACAATACTACACGACAATGGCCTCCATAATCAAACTCTGCCTCAAGAAATCACAAATAAATCTGGCTCCGATACCTCCCACGTTCTCATCCACGGAGAAATGAACATAAGAAATACAATTAACATCAGAAGCACAAATAAAGATTTTTTTTTAAAAAAAGGTCAGATACACATATAAACACAAAATCAAATCGGGTTATAGTAATAACCAGGTTGTGGTGGCATCATCCCATTTACCGGAGGCATTCCATATTGGTAAGGCATCATCGGATTTGCACTGGGCATCATCATCGAAGTCCCTGGAGCATAGTAAGCTGGCCCCCCAATCTTGGCCAAAGTAGCTTGACCTTGCATACCACTGTTGCCATATTGTTGCCAAACTACCTGCTCTTGTACTAGCAAATGCTGCTTCTTTTCCATGTCAGCCATTTGTACGTAAGCAGGAGGGGGAACACTCAAAGACGCAGCAAATGGGTCGCCACCAACTGTTTGAACTGTACCATCGGGAGCGGGGAGTGCCAAAACTGGAGTTGTAGTTTTCCCTGGTCCTGGCAATGCAACACTACTGGCACTACCGCTCATTTGAGTAGCTGTCACGTGTTGCCTCACCACTCCTGAATCATACATACCGTTCAGAAGCAAGGGATCTAATCCACCACCCATTGCGGCTTTCTGATGTGAAAGATTACTAGCCGTTTCTACCAAAGCCAGCTCCCAATCGGCCTTGCCGGGTTCAGCAGCTGGGTTTTGCCAAGCAGAAGTTACCCCCTCTTTATTGTCAAATGCTTGCCATGACCCGTTTCCATTCTCAGCAGGTCCAGCAAACAAAGCTAATGCAAATTTATTACCCTGAGAATCAGCAGTTTCTCCCTCCTCTCTTAAGTCAACTAAGTCCCCTTGTACCTGTTTTTGTTCGGGTTCTGGAGGTGGTGGAGGTGGTGGAGGAGTGGGTTCCTCTGGTGCGGGTAGTGCCTTTATTTCATTCATATCGGGCACAGGTTCCTCTTCTTTGGGTGCTGGTTCAGGCTCTGGTATTCTCTCGGGAGTTTTTGGCCTCCTTGTTCGGTCCCTCACGAACTCCTCCAAGGTTTCAAGGAGTTTATCAGTGATCTTTTGCACTTCTGGGAACTCAGATGACCTTGCCACACCAGTATCCTTGCACCAATTGTAAAAGCCCACGAGCTCGTCAATCTGCTTTGCTGCACTAGCATAAGCATCAAAAGCCTTCACACAATCTGAATTCTCCATATCAAAGAATTTGTCCAGCAAAACAGCTAGAACTTCGCATACATCAGCATATAGCTTAAAACTTTCCCTAACAACAGGGTACAAGGCAATGAGGATCATTCTGCTATTCTTGGCCATACCAGTCGGACGACAAGCTAAAAATCTGTCCAAAAGCCTCTGCAAATGACCCATCTTCGCAAAAATCCTCTCAGGTTTCCATTCCCTCAAGGGAGTGATCGCCTTATCTTCCTCCCGACCATTTGATTCCCCGACACCCCCAAATGACCTACTCCTCCTCATCTGCGGTCCATCCCTAAACTCTCCATAATCATAATCAAACCGACTTGGTGGGGATTGAAATCTATCATCCCTAGGCTCATACCTTACAATCTCACCGCCATGACCACTTCCAGCCCCACTAATCCCTCTACCACCTTGATTCTTCTCAAATAACATCAGTTCCAACCTCTGATCCAAGTACAGAGCAAAAGTTCGCACAAACGCCGAATGATCCCAAGAATTCGAGTGAGCCTCATCTCTAAAATCCGACATATTTAACAATCTAGTCCCCCTTCGAGTGGCATACAAAATCTCTTGCTTAAAAACAGGCTCCCCATCATTCATAAGCCTGTGGACCAACATTAATGCCTTCAAAGCAACAACCCAATCCCTCGTCTTCCCCAACCTCCTCGAGATAGAAGTTATACAAGCATTCACATACATACGATTGTAAGACGTAAAAGTAAGGATTCTCCTAATGTACTTTTCATCGGCAGGATCATCATCATGACTTGTCGCCTTGACAATGGCTACCTCTAGCTCAGGAGCCATGTCACTAGCTACCTTAGCGAGACCAATACTAGTTTGGTCCTTAAGTTGCCCCACCGCTTTTCTTAAAGCCATTTTAACCCCTGAAACAAACTCTCCTCTTTCAAATTTACAAATTTCTCTTTCAAATCAATTTATATCCCTGAAGAAAAGAATATACAATAAGAAAATGACACAATTAACTGTAAAAAAACCCATTACATTGTCATGGCCTCAGATTAATATGTGATCAGAAAAACTCCATTTAGGTGATAAGCAATTAATCATCCTCAATTAGTTTTATTACAAATGACTGCTAATTTAACTAAGATAAATCGAGTGTAAGATTAGACGTATTAAATGTCAATAGATTCGATCAACATACAATAAATTATAATTCAATAACCCCCATCCTAATCCAATAGATTATTACATGATAATTGATATATTTACATTAAATGATTTGCTTATGTTAATTCCATATTTTCTTCTCATATTTCTGATATGATACTCATTGAATAATTAATTAATTAGTCCATAACAATTTAATAAAATTAATCATCAAGCATAAATTCTGATAAAAAAAGATGAGGTTAAAATAAAAATTAAACAAGTTACATTAAAGAGAAGTAAAAACAAATACTTAAAAAAGCCATCCGAAAAAAAGGTAAAATTAAAGATCAAAATCCAGCATACCGACGAAAAAAACTCCGATCTGAAGAAACAAAGTCGGATCCGTTAACAAAACAAGAAAACAATGGAATCCAATCACCCTTCAACTGGATCCAAGCTCAATCCAATGACTACGATCTCTCTTGAAATAACCCTAAAAATCCTCTTTTTTCCTTCTCTCTCCTCCGATTTCTTAGAGCTACGAAAATTGAGGAGAAAAACCTAAATTTTCTCAGAGATTCATGGTAATTGAAGTGTTGTTTTTTTATTTGTTTGTTTTGCGTTATGTGATTTTTTTAATTTAGAAAATTGGGTTGTTGATTCTAGTTCTGCTAGTTTGGAGGGGAAAGACGAGAGAGGAAAGATGGGGGATTTAAGAGAGAGAAAGAGAAATCGGTCATGAATTCGACGAGTGAACTTTTTCTTAATACTTGATTTTGAAATTTTTGTTACATTGCCATTAAAAATAATATCAGTTTGTCTTGTATGAGTCTGTCTTGTATGAGTCTGTCTCACACGAGTCTATATATCAGTCAATTTTTTCAATTGATTACTCTAAGATCGTAAGTAATTATTTTAAGGTTATAAGTAATCACTCTAAAACTATAAAAAAATAATTATTTTAAAATTATAAATAATCATTTTAACGTTATAAGTTATCACTTTAAGACAAAATGTGTGTGTTGGGTCAGCCTAATAGAGATGGTCTCACCGTGAGACAGTTCTCATTTAAGAATTTGTGTAATGCTATTTATTACTCCCTCCTATTCAGCTTTGGTGTCCCATTTATTTTTATGGTCAAGTCACCTTAATTGTCCCATTTCTATTTTTGGTATGCATTTTTTACTATTATGCCCTTAGTAGTTTATTCTATTTCAATTATACCCTTCATTATCCATACTAATTTTTCCTCCTTTTTAATTAATCAACATACTTAAATCCTAATTAACATACCCACCCATTTAAACACTCCCTCCCTTTTTAAACCTAAAACCCTACCCATCCCCATTCCTCTTGTCGTTTTCGTATTGTACTCATTTAAGAACTCTAATTCTGGGTTGAAGCTTCACCTTCTTCCTTAAGTTCTTTCGTGTTGTTCTCTGATAACCCTAATTCTGGGTTGAAGCTTCACCTTCTTCCTTAATTTCTTTGGTGTTGTTCTCTGATAACCCTAATTCTGGGTTGAAGCTTCACCGTCTTCTTTAATTTCTTTCGTGTTGTTCTCTGAAAACCCTAAATCTGGGTTGAAGCTTCACCGGTCTTCCTTAATTTTTTTTGTGTTGTTCTCTGATAACCCTAGATCTGGGTTGAAGCTTCACCTTATTCCTTAATTTCTTTCGTGTTGTTCTCATGGCAAACTCCAGTTCGCCTTTTAAATCCCCCTGAAGAACCCTAACTCGACAATCAACTCACCCATGAAAAACCCTAACTCGCGTACTTCTTTACTTTTGAGAATCCCCAAATCTCCTTACAAATCGCCTTCTAAGATAGAGTTTAAGGGGTTCGATGATGGAAACCCTATATTTGGACTGAAACCGTTTGAGGAAGAGTCTTTAGATTACTATGATGACTCAACTTCTGTTAAGACTGATCCTAAGTGGGGAAGAGAACTTGACTTTGAAGGTGAACCTATTTACACACCTGAGCCTGAAATGTATCCTGATCGTGAATATTCTTCCATTGATGCTGTTTTTTCGAATACTGATTGTGAAGAAGAAGATTGGCTTGATAAGCTAGGTCCTTCCTCAAGTGAGTTTCTGTTCCTGTTGGTGCATGTTCATTTTGATTGATGATGATTTTTAATTTAAACGTTTTTGTACGCATTTTATTTCATTGCTCTGTGATCTGTAATTGAGAGCATTTTTTAGCCACCATAAAAACGAACAAAGGGGGTTTGGATTGTTTTCCACCGTTTAATGCACAAAGATGTTCGATTTTCCACTCAATGATTAAAAACAAAAAAATTTTACCTGAGAGTACTAAAACAACCAATTTTTTCATTAATGTATATTTGAATACAAATGTTTCATTGAAAACAACATAAAATTTTTGTTGTTTGCATCTGAAACATCCCATGTTAAAGATCTCAAAAATATGTCCAAAGTCAAAAGGAATTTACATTTGAAACATGTTACTGTGTTTGTTAAGGTTGTGTTGGCTACTGTTCTGTGCTGTTGTTGCTTTACTTTGTGTCCCAAAAAATTTTATTGGTTGCTGTTCTGTTGTTCATATGCTGATTTCTGTTTCTCCTGCTGAAATTCGTTGAGATTGGTTGTTGCTGTTTTATGATAATTCTATATTCAAATCCCCTTGATCATTCCCCCCTGCATAGCCAATCAGTTCCACAAGCTGATTCATTTTTTCTGTACTTAGCTTTGTGAATAAATGTTGAAGTGAAATCAATAACCAATTGTTTGTCAATACTCAGGTAATCTGGTAAAGTCCCTTCCCTTGCTGCCTTTGTTTTGTTCATGTGAGGAATGTGATAGTCAAACCCCCCTTGTCTTTTCATGACCTCTATCATACAAGCTTGTAAAGTGATGAATACAAACCTTAAACATTGTGGACTTAGATTTTGAAATGTATTATTCACAGCCCTAAGTAATTCTGTTACATTGTAAGCAACTTTTTGATATTACAAAGCTTGAATTGATCTAAAAAACCTAGATCTAGCAAGTTCATGTTAGGGGAATTTGGAGGTTGTTGCACTAATTGTATATTAAATCCATCTTTCATTGCCTCTTCTAAAAATTCTCTGTCATTGTGTGCTATATGTGGTTTGGCATTGTCTTGTTGAATGTAAATATGCTTTGACAATCCTGCAGGCCATTTTGCTCTTATGGTTGGCAGCACATTAGTGATAAGCATTGCTCTAATGTGCTCTTTTGTGATTGATTGTATTGGTTTTGTTTCCAACTCCCCCCTTTTCCTGTTCTTTGAGCTTCTTTTTGCTGGCTCCTGTGTAATAAATGGCCAAATGCCTATCTTACCATCAAAAAAAAAACCTTCAGTTGTAAATATTGGCTTTGTAACAACACACATAAACAAGATTTTTGGAATGAACCTTTTTGATTGACACTCTCTATGTGGTTCTACTTCACCCCAAGCTAGATAATAACTCTGTGTCTCTCGGGTTAGATAGAAGTGTTTTACATCTATGTGAACAACGTTAGTATATGGCTTAAACTTGAATGCATCATTTTGTTCATCATATTCACATTTAGATAATGCAAAGCTTAACCTGTGTAACTTGTTGTTTTCATTCAAAGTCGGTTTGATTGCGTTTGTGTGCCTTTTTATGACTTTGTTCTTCTTCCCCCTACACACCATTGTTTGTGACATGTCCATCTACTTTGCTACTGAATGTTGAGTACCCTTGAGTTCATATTTAACGGCCTTAAATTTTTCTTCATCGAATTTGATTTTGTTTGTTGCTTCTCTGCCCCCTTTCTTACTGTTGAGGTTAATCACTGTGGTGTTGTTTGTCATCTGCTTCTTCACATCATTCCACAAACGTGTGATTGTTTTCCTACACACTTGAAACTCAATTGCAAGTACATTGATTGTGCCTAGCACTGGTTTGCCCTTCTTATTTTATGCAGACAGCAGCTTCTGCATTATTTGTTCTCTTTGTTGTGTACTTAAGTTTTTTGAAGGAGCCATTTTTTTAGATGAATGTGTAATAAATGACCATTGTCATTGTCTATTTATTGTTTCTGTTTTTTCTAATGATTGAATTTTTTTGCTGTTTGACAATTCATTTTTGGCGCCTAATACCCATTAATCTCAATTTATGCCCCTCCTAGTTTGATTGCTGTGTGCTTTGAAATTTTGGTTGAGTTAATGGCGCCAGACACCAATTTTCGTTTCTTACACTGGCGGCAGTTTCTGATTTCCTTCTGAATTCCTTACTTTTGGACATTTTAATTTGGGGTTTCAAATAAATTTGGGTAATGTGATGATTTTTTTATTTTTAAAATTTGATTGTTTATAATTTGTTGGCTATTTAAGAAATTATTAATGTATCATTTTTTGTAATTTGAAAAATCTGAAGTCAATGATCGCAAAAAAATTCGCACTCACATGATCAGTAACGACTACAACTACACCGAAGCTGTTGAAGAATTGAGAAGGCTATCTGAGATACCGTAACTGATGTATTTAATTTTCTTAGTACTCTTGAGAAATTTATGTAATTTCCAAAAATTATTGTAAACGTAGGACTTAATTATGTAATTCCGGACTTAATTAGATGATCGATGTAATTTTGGCGTTGTACTGAAAAAAAATTCAAACTTTTGGTGCCAAAAAAATCAGCTTTTAAATTGGGCTAGAAAGTGCTTGAAATTGGTGGGAATCATTAATTTCTTAATCCTTACAATTAAAAACCCATAATACTACTCTCTCTCCTACCCTTAAGGGTCCCATTTTGACTTTTCTTAAAATCCGTAAAAAGTCAAATGGGACTCCTATGCTGAATAGGAGGGAGTATTAAACTTGTTTTATATATATTGCGATAAGTGTGTAAGAAATATAATAGTCAATTGAAATTTTATTTGAATCGTCTAATAACATACTTTCATTGAACTTTTTTATAAATTTTAGATTTTAGATGTGTATAGTATAGTAAATAAATGATCAAAATAATAAAATAAATTGTGTAAAAAATCAAATGTAATAAATATAGTAAAAGAAGAAAATACTATTTCAATGAAAAGTTTACATTCTTTACTCTCTATCCTACTTAATCATATTTTCCAAGTCACATTCGTTATATTTAGGGTTAATGCTCAATATTTAAGTTTACACTAAATTCATTCTAAATAAACTCATTTTACCGATGGTTTTTACACCATATCACATGTTGTGGTGTTCGTTTTTATTGGATTTTATATAGCTTATTGATTTTTCTAAATTGTAAATATAAAATCTTGTATGAGATATTTTTTTTAGAGAATGCGCTTTAATATGAATTGGATAGTCTTATTAATATAAATTATTAACATATAAGTTTCTTATTTTAAAGTTGTTTCACATAGAAACGATTCCCCATAGTTATAACTCTCAATGTTTTCATGTTCTAGTTTTATATTAACAAAACTAAAAATGCAAATGAAATGAAGAAGAGAGAAAATAAATTTGTGGAAGAAAATAAAACAAGAGGAATAACAAAGTAATAAAAAAGAAAATAATGTTAAGTAGCACAACTTCCTTAATTATTCGTATTTGGCAATTTAATGTTGATTGTTAAACTAATTAAGTTGACACATTTGACCAGTATATGATAGTGTTAAAGTAGTTGTATAAGTCAACTATTATGATCTTTCTTCACCAAAATTGTTAAAGACCTTTTCTTTCACTTCTGTAACAAAAACTCAATCCTAATCATTTAGGAGAAGGATTTTTTTTTTCTTCTCCTTTGCGTGTAGGCTATAGGAGATTCTCTGACTTTATCCCAATAAAAAATACAATTGCATAAAAGAAGTGCATAAATTTACACCGTTGGGTATTTTAATACTTCAATTCAAAGCCTTATAGCTCAACCTCAACCAATTGATACGAATGATTATTGTTTGGATAGGAGGAAATAAAGGGAAAGAAGATAGAAATAAAGGGATTGTATTTCCATCAATTGGATACCAATACGAGAAAGGAGGGAAATGGAGTACATGAACTTTGACGGAAAAACTACATCACATTTTAAACAACATAAGTCATTCCAACATTGGAAAGATTAAAATATTATCCAAACGTAGTGTTAGTTTCTGATTAACGAGAAACCAGTAGCGTGCCCTGTGAGAAACTTCAGTTTACATAGAAAACCAGAAACATACAATCAAATGAGTCTCAAGGGCTAGGATTTAAAAACTACCACTTATTTCATTTACTATTCGTGACTGGTCACAAAACAAAGACGTCTTGCACCACCACTTCCTCTGAGAGGTTGGCTAAAGACTGTGCTGCTAAACAGCATGACAGGACATCATATTGCAGCTTAAGATCAGTTATGTTCCAAGGCCTAAGCCCGTTATATTCTTCATTCCAACTTGTCCTAGAATTAAGATTTTATCAAATACTCGCAATGTCGACCAAAAACTACTACGATTGTAAACAATAACACAAATCTAAACCCAAACCCAAAAGCACAAAATGTACCAAAACCAACTCAACCACAAGATAACAAAATTACAAAACAAAAGCCCACATTGAAAGAGCTTTTGTTTCAATCAAACAACATTAGATAAGCACTCTCTCAAAATCATAGGGGGGTGTTCGGTAAAGCAATTTTAGTTTATCTTGGCAAAAAATGTCGAATGTAAAGTAACTTAATGGTTGAAACAACTAGTTATATAAGTAGACTATTTTTAAACAAGCTTGCTCCTAGTACCTTTCAAATTTGTTCAAATCAAGCACTTCAATCAACTACCAACTATAAGCCGATTGCCAAACTTCACATTAAACTTCACACAATTTAAAAATGATTAAAGCAACAAAATACCAATAAGCAACATCAATCTTATGTAAGAAATATAGAACAAGTAACTCAATAAACTTCTGAAAGATAAACAATATCTATATCAAATCAATCTCAATTTAATCCTTATTCTCCTAGTATCTAAAACTCTATCAAAAAAAGAATCATATAATTGAATACAAAAATACCTTATACAGCAATGGAAAGAGGAAAAAGACCAGGAGAATACAAACCAAGACGATCATTTGTTCGCTGTTTAGGCCTAAAAACCTGCTTTATACTTCGATTCTTCATATTATAACAATAAAGCCTACTTCTTGTATCATTACACAGAACAATTTCTGCTCCATTTTCACCCTCATAATTACAAAATGGGTACACTATATCTCTATCCATTCCGGAAATAAAAATATTAATTCTCCTGACCCAATTAAATTCACCCTCCTTATTTTCATTCAAAATCCAAATTTGCATCCTTGGAGGCTTTGAAAAATTATCAACAGCACATAAACACCCTTTAAATTCAACTAAGTACAATAAATCATGTAAAATTACCTCATTTTCATTCCCTATCGGTGGTTGAATTACTTTGAACTTTTCTTCTTTTATATCTAAACTCACCACAAAACCTGTATCATCCAAAACTTTCCAGTAAAACACTCGGTTCACCATTAACCCGAACCCGCGTGTCTTAACTGGGCATTGTTGGATAATTTGACGCCACGAATTAGACCCGGCTTCACACGGTCCAAACTCAAAAATCTCAGATTTCTCACCAAATTTTAACCCGACAAGTAGATACTGGTTCAAATCATCCAAATACCCAAAAGCAGCATTCGAAGTGGTTAAATTACCGTTTTTCCCCGGGGAGAGACGGAAGAATTCTTGGGTACTAGGGTTACATAGATAAAAGTAATTATCTGCGGAGATACAAATTATTGGACCTTTCGAATTTGATGGGACAATATTGAGAGTATAATCATTATATGGGGTGAATCCGTTTTTAATCGACCGGATAACTGGATCCTCATCAGACTTGATGAGAAGTTCAAAGGGTCGAATTGAGAGCAGAATTGGACGATCCGGAACTTTAACGGGTTCGTTTGAGAGATGGCGGAGAAAAAGGAGGAGATTCGGAGGTGGTGTAAGAGAGGGAACGTGTCGGAATTCATGGCGGAGATCGGAAAGAAGCGGGTCGGATGTAATGAGAGAATTCCAGAATTTGCAAACCGAACGACATTGGTAAAGGGATTTGATTGGGAGACGAGCCCAGATGAGAACAAGGATATCAGGTGTAAAGCGACCATTGATGGGTTTTGTGTGATGAGAATTGGTTAGTGTTTGAGTTTCGAATTCTTGTTCGTTCGCCATGGATGTAAATTATTGCGAGGGTTTGAGGAAATTGGGAATTGTTAATTAGGGTTTTCAGGAAAGGGGAAACGTTTGATAGAGAAGGTGAATGTAGTTTTGATTGACATGGTACGCCTAAATCCTAATTTGATTAATTGGATATAAAACTTAGAATTATAAATAAATAAGTAATTATTTATTTTTGCTATATTCTATTTTTCGTTGAAAAGAAAAATTAATGGCATTTTTAATCTACGGAGTTAGAAGATTGTATTTTTTTAGAGAAAATAATATATATTCCCTCCATTCTTTTAATGATTATATTGAAAGTATGAGGTTGTTGTGGGTATTATTTTAATTAAATAGTAGTGTGAAGTAATGATTGTATTGAAAGTATGAGAGAGAAAATAATTATAAATAAAAGAAAATGGGTACATTAAAAGAAAAGGGGGGTTTTAAGGGGTAAAAGTGGGATAAAAATTTTCTAAAAATAGAACGTATTCTAAAGTGAAAGAACTTTTGAAACTACTCGTTATAGTAATGTGGAAGATAAAAAAAGAACGGAGGAAGTACAACTTATGGTATTGTTTTGTATACAATAAGAAGTTAAAAACATAAATATTTGTTAAAAATTAAGTTTTAATTGCATCATTGTTTGTGTGATTTGCATGAAATTGTAATATTTAGTGAAAAATAATTATTAATTGACAATACCATTTGTGTAATTTGCATAAAGCATAAGATAATTCTATTTTTAAAAATAAATATAATACTCATTTACAGCCTTTTTTTTAAATATACTTATTTATAGTGGTAAGGACATTAATATATTATTTCTCGTATTTTAATATACTTCAATGAAATAAAAGTAGATTGTTGCCCTCTAAATCCTCTTTACATTATTATAAGTTGATATTCATGATTTTGATCACTAAGAATTGAATAAAGAAAACTGAGAAACTTCAATTTTGTGCACAAGTATTATGAATCAATGAAATTATGATAGTATATAAAATTAATTCATATTAGTACAAGACAATGGCCTCCATAAATCAATGATGTAGAAATGAATATAAGGTCAAAAACACAAGTGTGATATTATCTCCTTGACACTAAGAGTATTTTATGATCGTCGATAAGTAAGGGCAAAATGAACTATCATTGTTGAAGACAATGGAGCATAGTAGAGATTTGGTTGTGGTGGAGGTGGAGGTGGAGGTGGTGGAGGGGTGGGTTTCTCTAGTGCGAGAGCCAAGAAGCACCTTTCATAACCCCTATTCCCTATTTCTTAAAGAATTAACCTCATTTTTTTCATTTTAGTATGTCACTATATTTGATTGGATTGGATTTACCCGACTTTATTTTTGACATGATTCACAATTTTTATTCAATGATTTAGCATACATTTCATTTCATCCACACATTCTTCCATTAAATACATGTTTTTATCACTTTTATTCATTTTTTTATTTTCACTCTATTTGTACTTGAGACTATTTCTTTGGAACAAAGCGAGTTTATGCCTATTTGTTTGACAACTAACTTATAGCTGATTATCCATTCTAGAAATTTGATAAATCATGAGTTAACTACGTAGTTGATCGAGATTTTTTTCCTTCATTATTGTGACAAAAATTCGATTCTTATCACCTATATAAACAATTCAATTCTCTCTTCCTCCTTACATGTAGAGATTCTTTAACCTATTTAAAATTTTAGCTCTGATCTACAAACCACGGTCATATTTCATGATTTTTTTTATCAACTACAACCATATTTTTTGGGACAAAAATGTCATAAAAAGCAAGTTATGGACCATGAACCCACAAAATTGATGCCCTTGTCCATTTCTTGAAGAGATGCGACACTTCTCTTTAATACAAGGGGTATCATGATTCATGCACATTATTTCAACTCCATCAAATACTTATTGATCAATATCCATTGAATTTTCCATTTGCTTCATTCTCTCACACTCAAACATGAAAATAATGGCTTCTATACAAAACTATCTTCATCTTCTCCCCTTCTTCCTACTACTACTAATTTCTTCCATAACAACATCCAAAGCTACTAATAATTCTATCCAATCCCCAAACATAATTGAACCTTACATTATTGATTATCAAAACGGCACCGTTTTAAGGTTTTCTAACAAATCTCTAACCTTTTATCCTCCTCCAATTGACTCTCATGTGCAATCCAAAGACATAAATATTAGTTCTTCTAAAGGTAGTAATCTACGCGCACGGGTTTTCATGCCGGCCCGGCCTGACCCAGCCCAGCCTGACCCGGCCCGAAAGATGCCCGTGCTTATTTACTTTCATGGGGGAGCCTTTTGTATTGGCTCCCCCTTTAGTTGGCTAGACTCTCATTTTGTGGCTCGTGTTGCGGCCGAGGCTCGGATTGTTGCTATTGCCGTTGATTACCGACTTTATCCGGAGTTTACGGTTCCTGCTCCGTATGATGACGCATTGGCAACCCTTGAATGGGTTTTGGCCCATGGTACGGGTTCTGGCCCGGGTTTGGACCCATGGGTGTTAAAGTACGGGGATGTAAAGAGGATCTTTGTAGGAGGAGATAGTGCAGGAGGTAATATTGCTCATAATTTGGCCATTCGGGCAGGGCTAGGATCGGGCTTACAATTTACTGGACTATTCCTAGCCATGCCATATTTCCTCGGGTCAAAACGGGTTCCACTCGAGCCCAATTACATTCACTACTCACCCAATTATAGAGTATGGTCTTACGTTTGTCATAATTGCACGGGCGGAGTCGACAATCCATTTATTAACCCATTTGTACCCGATGCCCCGAAACTCACCCACCTCGGATGTAAGAAGTTGTTGATTTATACAGCCGAGATGGATGAGTTACGGGGTCGTAATATATACTACTATAAAGCAGTAAAGGCAAGTGGGTGGGCGGGATTGGCCAGTTGGATTGAGGCCCGAGGAAAAAATCATGTATTTCACATATCACTACCAGATGATCCAGCAACAAGCAAATTGATTCAAGACTTGTCAAAATTTATCAATGGTGCATAAATATTTAGTACTCTTCAAACTTATATTTTGTATTGGAAATGTTACCTTTATATTTTGTATTGGAAATTTACCTTATCTATAGTCTATTTGAGTGAAACCCTAGTGATACACTCCCTTGAATCAAGGGAATAATTGTGTGGGTTGAAACAAAGTGCAGATATTTCGTTCATTCTTTAGAGTTTGCCTCATTTAACTAAAAAATTTCTCACAAAATGGTCAAAGGAAGCAAACTCAAAGGAATGGATTAGTTTAATTCAAGTGATTTATGTTGTCCTAGGAGTATTATACCATACTCCAAAGAATTTAAATTATGTGTTTGAAATAAAGGCTCATTGTTGATTGTTCATTACTTAAAGTACTTCTATCAAGCTTCACTATATTATGAAGTAAGACTAATAGTAATGTTTTCTACTTCTATTAATATTAATTAGACTATTAAGGCATGATTGATTCCATGTGATTAGTGCATCAACCATGTTTACATCAAAAGTTTAAGTTTTTTTTTTTTTTTTTTTTTTTTTTTTTTTTTTTTTTTTAAATGAGGCAATTCATTTGAATGGAATATGATGACTAAGTGACCTATCTTTGTTATTTAGTGACATCTCTTCCATATAGGCAAAAAAAATAACACCACATAAATAAAAAGCCTTATTTAAGTAGTTCATAATAAGGCATTAGAATTATGATAAAGTATCATTTGATTTCAGCTATAATTGATTTTCTGAATAGCTATGAGAAATTCAAGTATTAATTTATGAGAAAATTATTCCCTTGTAAACATTCTAAATCAATGAATAATGTGTTTGGTTAACATAGTAAAATAGAATTTTATGGATTTTACTTCCCATATGTAGTATTTATTTGGTGCACTTGGTTGGCTTCTCATGTATTGTAAAAGTTTTTTAACTTTTTAAGATATAACAAAATTTTCTAGCTAAACAAAAATATTTAGTACAATAAAATGGTGAAAAAATTACGTAAAATAATCTAATTTTTTACTGATTTTTCTATAATAATCTCAACTTTTGATTAAACATGAAAAATCTTAACTATAAGGGTGTTTACTAACTGTTAAGAATGCATCAAGGTATAATCTCTTATCTATACAACAACTTATTTTACAATAAAAAAAATTAATTACGAAATTAAATTATAAAAAATTAACAATAATTAAAAAAAATTTTAAAAGAGAAGTCAAGTAAATTTATGTTTTATTTAACTTTTGATTTATAATAATTTTGATATTTTATTTATTTTTCCTACTTTGTTGTATCAATTAACCTGCAAAAATCGATTATCATTTGGGCAATAAAGTTTCTGGTTAAGTGACTCTAACATTAAAAGTATTTATAGTTAATTAAAAATTAGAATTATTACATGAAAATCAATAAAAGATTGAATTATTTTAAGTTATTATTTCTAAAATGATTTTGAATGTAATCACCAAAATGTTGAACATAGAGCTACGCACCGGCTAGGCTGGCAGCCTGGTATAATGTGCTGAGCACGATAAGCTCTTGGCTTAGTACAACACAAACTCGTTTTGAACCTGACCCGAATTGGTGCAATACGAAGCTGAGCAAGAAATCAAGCTTGTTAAGAGTGAGGTTCAAGTACAACCCCACACGCTCAAGTTTGCTGCTCGATCAACATTTTTTTTTCCTTCAATCCAACTACTTTTTTCCTCAATAACTACCACCCTATTCTCATCACACAATCCAAGACACTATACATGTCCCAAAAATCATACTCCCTCCGATTTATAGAAAATAGGACATTTACTTTTTAATATTATTTACTTATTATTTTTTTGTATTTTATTCTTATTTTATAAATTAAAATATAGCAAGTGACATTTTGTTTGATTCGTCTCAATGTAAAGATTATTAATATTTACTTTTTGTAATATTTGGTTATATATAATAAGAAATATTAAGCATTAATTAAGTGCATTGGATAGTGAAAAAAATATTATTTCTTCTACAAATTGTATTTTCAAGTTTATCACTATTGTTCGACATTAACTTTTATTAAATTACTTTAAAAATTATTTAGAATTGTCTTTTATTAATTATTAAAGTTATATTGAATTAAAAATAAAAAAGAAAAGTACATAGGCGGTACTCTCCCTTGAATTGCACAATCAATCAAGCATCTGTTACACGACCTTCGATTGAATTTATGGAAGAGGTTGCATTGTACAACATGACGCAAAAATTTATAGCCTCAAGAAAACATAATCTTGACACCAAAAAATATTGGTTTTTATATATTCTTCTTAAATTAAAATTTACAAACTTTAATATTAAATTTTGACTACGATCTCTCGTCCATTTATAAGAAAAAACATATTTATGTGGAATCTTGTTAGATTCATCTCAATATATACTTTCTAAATATTAACATTTAGAAATTTTAAAAATTCACAATTAAAATTATTTGATTTTAAAAGTAAGTATAAAATAAATAAATAATGAAAATTTAAAATAAAATAGTTGTTATTACCTCAATACCAAAAATAAGTTGTTCATCATTGTTAATGTTTCTACCAATATGTAATCATTTAGGTGTAACGTTTTTTTTATTATTTTAAAAGAAGTTGAAGTTGGTGAATTGAATAGGGCAATACCAAATTTTTTCCCAAATAACAACTAATAATTATTATTTAATTTTGACAATAATTTTAACATAGTAAACATGTACTTCATATACCATAAACATCCACTTTACATGTCATAGACACCTATTTTACATACAATATACATAAACACATATCATAGTACATATTGTTCCAGTTGTGGAGAGAACAATCAACACTCTCAACAAAGATGAAGATAATGCCTTTTACCGTTCACAGTGTATATGAAAAACTGGAGAGGTCTGAGTTGCTTTTCCGACTATTTCACCGTGTTTTCCTGCACAAGGTAGCAAACGAGTGCCGAAGAGTGGTCCTCCGGGGGTCCGTCTCCGATGATTAAGTCAATAAGTGTTTTTGAGATGATTGCTAATAAAGTTTATAAGGAATTAGAGCTATTTTTGTACGAGAGAATAATACTTGGGTTTCAGTGTAAAAGTTACGTTACTCTTGGTGATGCATGACACTGTATATTTATAGTAGTGGGTCTTGAGAACCGTTCCTAAGACCCTAATGGCAGTTTAGGCTTTTACCTTAATGGAATTTTTCTCGAGATCAGTGAAGAGAGAGAGAGATATATAGAATATTTCGTATGCCTATGTGGCGTTTGGTGGTTTGTTGATCCTTACACCATGGTCCCCCTTCCTTTTTTTTTAGTACACCTATATGGGTAGGGTACGAGGTAAGTGTGGTGCCTTGCCTTATACGAGTGTTGACAGCTTTCCTGAGCATAACTGCAGTTGTTTCCTGCAAGACCTACTTGACTTACCATAAAAACATACTTCATAAGATCTTAAAAACATACCATAAACACCTACGAAACCTACTAAAAACGCACACTTATGATGTTGAAATAGGTGTTTTGGTATGTGAAGTAGCTTTATCATATGTGAAGTAGATGTTTACAGAAAAAAGAAACCTAGTTGACTTACCATAAAAACATACTTCATAAGATCTTAAACACCTACTACACATACCATAAACACTTACAACCCGTTTGGTAGATGGTAATAAACGGTGAAAATAGAAATGAAAATTAGTGTAATTTTGGTTAAAAAATCTCTAGGCTACCTTGATGGCCATGCTTGTTCAACTTCAATCATCTTATTTTCTTCATAAAATTTATTCCAATTCATTATCATTGGAAGATGTGGTAATGGAAATTTGCAAACAAAAAAAATTGATTGTGTTTAAAGTTTTTTCTCCATAGGAATGACATGGAACTTTTGATGCAAATTTACACTAAATTATTTCCTTTACCATCATATAGTAACACTAACCAAACGGATAGTTAGTTCACAGATTATAAACATCAACTTTACATTCCATATAATTCACATAATATAAATGCATGCAACAAATGAATTTAGTTTTTTAATTCATTAAGCCGCTTGTGAAAGATCATCCATGTGAGAGGTCGTCTCCTAGACAAACGGTTTCACACAAGAGTTGCTGATTTTAAGTTGGATAATGGGTCATTATTATAGTTGGGTCGGGTTAAAACTAATGGCGGATCTATAAATCAAACTCACTGAGAGCACAGTCATGACAAAAACAATAATAAAAAATATAAAAAAGCATAAATATATATGTTAAAAATTAATTTTTTTCAATCAACACTACAAAATAATATTTTATAATCTATTTTGACGAGTTTTCATATTGTGAGATTAATTTTCGAAATTTGCAAATTGAAATGTATATATATTTGAGCTTTATGAAAGATTAATTAATAATAATATTACGAGATAAGAGTTACATAAAAAGTGTGTAGCTCAATTGGTCATGATTCGCCCATGGTTAAAACCCAAGATGGATCGCTTAGTTAGAACGCCAAGAAAGACATTGACTTGTAAAAGTCTGCTTACCGTTGTCCGTTGAAACACCAAACCCGGACCCGGGACCACCTCCATTTTATTTCTTTGTTTAAACCCAAAAGAAGGAACAACTCCAACTGAACCAATACCATCGTCAATCATCATTCGTACACACACTGCAAAACGAAAATTTCCCAGAAAAAAATATTTAGAGAGAGAAATTAAAGCATCAGAGAGAGAAAGAGATTTAGATTCAAAATTTCAGATGAGTTCCAATACTGAGAAGAACAATTTACTTCCGGTTTCGGATCCTCCGAAAAGCGATGATAAACTCTTCAAAGGTTCCGCCATGACTAAACGTGGTGCTTATGCTGCTATTTCTTATATGTCTTGTGCTGGTATTGACTTTTTCTCTCTCCTAGGGTTAAGTTCTTGTTTTTTTATTCTAGAATTGAACTGATTGATTAGTGTATTATGTTTGTTCCGATTGGTGTTTGATTCTATTTTGGTGAGAAAGGTTTTAAGATGATGAATTAATTGTTGGTTTGCTTTATTGTTTATGTTTATATTGTCTATGAGGAATGAGGATGTTCAAGATGTTTAGTTTTGAAGAATTTGTGTGCCATTTGCTATCATTTAGAAGCTTATTTTTTGTGTTTGAGTTCGGAACTATTGCAATTTAGATTTTAATAGGTAGAAGTATATTTTCGAGGTTGTAGGCAACTCTTGAATGCTGACAGGGTGATTAATATGTTATAAGCATGTGGATAGCATTGTAGAGAACAAAGTTCTTTTATGGATGGTTGACTTCTTGCTTTTGAGAGAAACTAGCATGAAATTGTTCAAGTTATTGTGAATTATGATGTCAATAGGTAATTGAATGAGTCATTGTGGGTTTAGCTTAATTGATTGTTGCAGTTTGAAGGAGTATGTCAATAAATTGGATGTCCAAGAAAAACACAAGTTTAAGTATAAAGCTTGATTATCATAGGAATGAAATGGGATTTACCACTTTTGCCTAAATTTATCATTACACCAAATGAGATGTTAGGGTAGGGGGTGGTGGTGGGGGTTAGCCATTAAGTGTATTATAATTGATTCTAAATGTATATTTAGGCTCTAAAGAAGAAGAAAATATTGAGACGTATTTCTAGTTCAATCTTATGCAGTTGTGCTTGCTTCAAACATGGCGAGGAATTTAATAACTATAGATACTACATTCTCTTCTATGCTATGTTTGATTTTCATGAAAACTGAGCGCATAACATTATAGTGGGGCAGCCCGGTAGGGGCTATGCGATGTATGCTTTCTTATGGGTAGAATTGCAAAGAGGCTGTTGCTATGAACTGAAAATTTGGACTAAAACAGAAAAATAGAAATTGAAATGATAAAATGACAAAAGAGAAATTATACTATCAAATTGATGATTAAAGAACGATTACAAAGTAATGAAATATAAATCAAGCAATTCGAGAAGCTCGAGATCTCCTAAAATGAGTATAAACTCATCCACCAATTACTTAACAATATTCATATTTGTAATGACTCCCTAATTTCTCTTATTTATAGTAAAACTACCACTTAAAACTAACTTTTTCCCCAAGTTACTTCTAATATAGCAATTACTATTTCGAGCAGAAAAATATCTGAGACCATTTCCTTTTTGTAGTGCTCTTGGTGATGTTCAACAAGGCTGCACTCTCTTCGTATAACTTCCCAAGCGCAAATGTTATTACTCTTTTTCAGGTAAGCTGTGTACTTTTGTAATGCAATTTTGAGATAATCTTTTACCTTGTCCTTTTGTCTCTGATGTGAATTAAGATATTTCTTGATTGGGTGACATGATTGTATTGTGTAACAATTTACGAAAACTTTAGTGTATTTTGATCTATCAGCAAATTTCATTTCTTTTGTATGTTATCAATTCTTTGTATGATGAGGGGTGGTGATGGTTATGAACTCTTTTATTTAGATTTAAAAGCCTGTATATAGGCTATGCTGGTTAATATTCATCTTCTCTTCTATTATGGTTCTTTTATTGTAAAAATAACTAGCCTATAATTGAGTGAGTAATTATATTATGGATCGATACTAGTTTGGACAAAAGAATGGTCCTAGATATGCTCATTATGTTGAATACATCGCATTAACTAGTCAAGATCTCATATTTTCTCCCAATTTATTTTTGGTTATGGTGGTTATGTTCTTGAATCTGGATGCCTAAAAGATTTTTCGGTCATGGATAAAAATCTGAGTTCAGTTCTATGATGGAATGTTATGGTCTTTTTGGTGCGATGCTTGTCGGCATTTACATGTTGCACATGCAGATGGTGGTGGCTTAGAAAATTATGAACTATTCCTTTGCAATATAGATTTATCTAACTACTGGTTGTTGTGTGCTTTAATAATATTTTTTCCTCAGAACATAACATGAGTTTGTTGATTTGTTTGTGCCTGCAGATGCTATCTTCATCTTCATTTCTATATGTAATGAGACGCTTGAAGCTCATCTCTTTCACTGTTGCTGAAGCATCAGTAACTACTCTTGATAACCCTGTTACTCTCTTACCTTTAAAAACATTGATACATACACTCCCTGTTGCATTCACCTATTTGATGTATATGGTATGTTTACCCTGTAATTTTGAGTGATTTTTGAAATTCTTTTCTATTTTTCTGTTGCAACTAACTTATGTTTTGCATCTCTTACAAAGTTAGTGACGATGGAGTCTGTGCGCGGAGTAAATGTTCCTATGTATACTACTCTGAGGAGGACGACTGTGGTTTTTACAATGCTTGTGGAGTATATTTTAGCCAGGCAGAAGTATACGTCCCCTATCGTTGGGAGGTAAAAACTTCACTTCATGCAAAAACCTTCGAGTGATGGGTATACATTTTATTTATATGCATTTAATGTGAACTATGGTGTATATAATACATGAATCTTTTTATTACATTCAATTGATTGTCATCTGAAGGTAGTGATTATGCCTGTGATCTTGTATATAAAACATGGGATTTACTTTCTAGGAGATTCTGAAGTTATAAATTAATCAGACCTTTGTAAAATTTGTTGCGCTTTTTTGAAGCTAATCGCTGTAGATTCTATTTGTCAAGTTTGTACTTTTTTTGGGAGTCGAACACCTTATAGGACATAAAGTTTTGTCATCATGCAACTAATGCTATTTTTTCCAGCTAAAAAGTCAATATCTTGGCGAGTGGACATCACTTCCCTTCTTTTTTTCCTTCTCATATGTGCCTAACACTTCTTTCATCTTCTACTATTCTTTCACCACAAGCCAACCTTATTCATCACGGTAATTGGATTTACTTTGGATTATTGATCTTACTAACCAACTATAAACAAAAACTAGATTGCATTAAATGTTTACTGACCACTGACCATTACTTGCATTTGTGGGTTGGATCAACCACTTCATGAGCTCGGATTGATCATTACTAGCCTCTCTCTCTCTCTCTCTGATTAACAATGCTGAATTTTTCATTATAGCAAATGTCATCATCAAAATGGCTCTTATCCCTTGTCATTTTTGGTAATTTTCCATAAGTCAACTCCAGAATTTTAAGAGCAATTTGTCATCCTATATATAAATGCTAAGCATAAGTTTCTGTTTAGTTTGAATCGGATTTCTTAATTTAACCAATGGATCATCAACCCATACTAATAGACATAAAACAGTGGATTCTAACTCAACAACTAAAATTTTATAATTGTCTGGTGGGTAAGTGACCCTCTGGGTCACTCTAGTCTTGTCCATCTGAATGATGACTTTTCCCAGAGAAATTGTTGATCGGAATGCTTAGAGTTTAAACCTACCAAACATAAGATTGGATAAACTAGTTACAATAATCCTCCTTGAAAATCCTAGACTAGGGAAAATACGACATGCATTTGTTAAAGCCTTAAAGGATACAAAAACCCACTTCTTTCCCTGTTATTCTGAAATTTAGTAAGCCAGACATTGATGTAGTAATTGCAAAGGGTGAATTTATGGCTTATAATTTGGAGAGGAGTCAGAGTGTAGGAGACAAGGAGAAGGGCATGCATTAGGGATCTTCAATGGCACAATTGCTACTTGTTTCCAGAATGAAAATTTTACTGTTACCCTGTCAAAGTTTTATGTGTTATGACTTTTGAGTATCAGGTGCTTCCCTCCAAAAAATGTTGCTTCCCAGCAAAGGTTGTAAAAAGTTGATCCTTGACAAAAAATATCTCTTTACACTTTTTCCTTCTCTTATCTTTTTCCTACCTTTGGGAGTACAATAGGGGATTTGCACCTCCATCTCAATGCAGACACTTTTTGTTGGTGGGTACTATGTCCTTTGTGCTTTCAGAGAGAACTTGACTGTCTAAATATAGGTTGTTCTCATTCAAGTTCAATTTTGTTTTCTAATGTTCATTAGTTGTCTGGAGTAAAACCTTACTTAGGATTCAAACTTAGTAATTATGGCTTTTGTATAGAGTGAAGTATTGGAGTATATGGATTCTATGTAGATATCTTTTGACTTCTCTTCTCTGTTTTTTAGTTGATTTTTTTTCAATTATTTGTGCAGTGTTGGGCTGATAGTTTTTGGTGCATTCGTTGCTGGTGCTCGAGATCTGTCTTTTGATGCTTATAGTTATGGAGTTGTATTTCTGGCCAACATTTCAACAGCCATATACCTTGCAACTATTGCTCGAATTGGTGATACATCGTTATCTTTGGTCCATTTACCTTTTTAGTGTTGATAACCTCATTCAGTTTAAGGATACTTTCTCATATTGATGCATAATAATCTGTTTTGTTTTCAGGAAAATCCAGTGGCCTTAACAGTTTTGGACTTATGTGGTGTAATGGTGAGATTGCCAATCTTTGATAAAACAATTTACTGAATACATACAGCCTTGCTACTCAATGTACAGTTCTATACTCATGATACTATTTTCAAAAATAAATTTTAGGCATAATCTGTGCACCAATTTTGGTGTTTTGGACTTATGTGAAAGGTGACCTGGAGATCACCTTCAACTTCCCATACTTGCTTTCTCCTGGCTTTCTGGTACTTCATTTATCCTTATTCTTCTGTCGATAAAAATTCTCTGCATGCATGCTTAGTGCTGGGACTGCTGAAAGCTTTGTTATGTATTATACTATACTATATATATACACATTTTTTATTCATGTTATGGTTATCTCTAACTATTGTTTTCATGATGAATGTTTCTTAGATATGATTTATTATCACATTTTTAAAACATGGCATGAGGTATCTTTGTAAATGTTTTGACGTTGGTTGTATTGGTGCTTATCTTCCTCTCTTTTCTGCACTCCTTGTAGGCTGTTCTGTTCTTTTCTTGTGTACTGGCCTTCTTCCTCAACTACAGTATTTTTCTCAACACAACTCTCAATTCAGCACTAACACAAACCATCTGTGGTAACCTCAAGGTGAGTACTTTTTATATTTCATCCCTCTGGGCATGTATTTATGATGCTACAATTTTTTTGTGGGATCTCTCTTTAACTGTTAAATCGTTTTTCTATTATACTTAAAAGCATAAAAATGATTGACCTTGGCTATGGACTTGAACAAGTCATACCAACAACAATGAGTGAATCAACCTTGCTTAAAATTCTGTATAAATTTTTTACTTAGTTTGGCTAAGTGGGGATGTGGGGAGGTTGTGGTTGCTGGATGACAAGCTGATCTACATGTCTTGGGGACTGCTATTCTCTATGAAATCATAAGCCACAATGTAATTGAACCATCTAAAAAGTAGATCTAATTTCTATTTGTTTACTTTGTCAGCAGTGAGTGCATATTAATGGTCTTTATATTTCAGCTAATTCTGTGCCTCTCATACCCTCTTCCACACATTGTTATTTAATCACTTTTCAATTCCCGAAATTTTAGTAATTGCTATAGTTAAACCCCTCTTTCTCATTCCCGTCTTGAATCTGCACCATCAAATTACCAAACCTTTAATCCTAACTATGTGGGCGGGTTAAATCTACATCATCATCATCCAACAAAAATTGTAGGAAATACAAAGCGGAAGCAACTGTTGCCAACTTGTTAGCCAACCTGGTCTGCTTGATCACCTCAAGCCCATTAGACAAAGAACTTGTCCCCACAATCCATCACCACCACTATCACAATAAAATTGTCAAAATATCTTTGTAACTCTCTTTCAAACTCATCAAATGATAATCAAGATCTCTATAATAACAATGTTTTATTATTTCAATTCCATCGAGTGGCTCCTACCTAGGCTTCGGTTTGGGGGGTCAGATTATACAACCTTACCCTTGTAAAAATAAAGGTGTTATTTTAGATTCCTATTCAAATAATAAAGTCTCTTTCCAATATTCGCTCAGAAATGATAAACTACCAAGCAGTTTACCATCACACTTCCATAATCCATTAGCTTTCAGATTGAATTTATATAGAAAGACAAAATAAGAAAAAGTTATATAGAAACTCATACAATATTGTTTCAAAGGGAACTTAAAAAGAAAAAAGCTATGAAATATACGATGAAACTAAAAACGTGTATTGATATGGAATAAAATCTAGCATTAGTACATAAATAAAAAATGCCATTTGGTTTAAGTGAAGAAGAATGATACTTAGTGTGAATGTGTGATTATCGAGTTTTGGCTTGATGATTAATGGGGGACTTGAGAGGTTTGCAGATATGGAATATGGGAATATATTGAAGAAACAGGCATGATCATCAATTTGGAGGTATGTAGAAGGAAGAAGAAGGAGAGATAGTATATAGGAAGATTTATGATGATAGTGGTGGTCTTTGAGGTATGTAGTTTATGTCTCTTATCTTGCTACCTTTATTTTAGATGCAGTTCTCCATTTCCGTGCAAGCGGTGATGGTGCTGACAATGGTATAGTGAGCGAAGGGAATGAGGGTGGTGGCTACATGGGATGAAGGTAGAGGGTGGGTTTAATTCGAATAGGAACCAATTTTCTTTAACTAATTGAGGTACAAACGTCAAAAGCTGGTCAAATCACTATCTGTGGTGATTTTGTCCGTAATTAGTCTTTATATTGTTACACGTGGATGACTATTGAAACTAATATATTGGTTCATGTAGCAGATCCTAATTTTTTGGGATTAAGGCTCTGGCATTATTGTTCTATTGGATAAATTTATAAAAGATTAGTGTTATTAGACTGTAGATGACAAATAAATATAAGAGGCTGACATGTAATAGCGATGGTGGGGATCAGTGGAAATGGTTGGGGAGGGAAAGATAGCTGACATGGAATGGGACTAGAGGGGTGGGAAGGTGTTGAAAAGTGCTTGTGCTTACTTGGATCCTTTCCAATCCCCTTGATGTTTCCCAATCCATATCCTATTAAAGGAAAATGAATCTGTTTCTTCCTTTCCTTTCCCATTCTTCAACTCCTGTTGCACGAAGACATTTGTTTTAACTTTCTCTTTCAAGATCACTCAAAAATCAGATCCCAGTTTCTAAAATGTGGGTTGAACAGTTATTGGCCAAGAGAGAACTAACTAAAAAATTGAAACCCGTTCTTAAAGAGAACAAAAGCTCTTAATTCCCTTTTTCTTCCCAGGATTGCCTCCTTTTTTTTTTTCCAATTTTCTTATGAACTTGTATCTTTATGCTATTCTTTTGTAGGACATTTTCACCATCGGACTGGGCTGGATGATATTCGGTGGTCTACCTTTTGATTTGGTGAGTGAAACGGTATTACTGTACTTTTTGCTTATAATTCTTGTACTAGTATTTACTATGGACTCTCAGGTGAATATTGATAATTGAGTTTTTGCATTCTACTTGCAGCTGAATGTTATTGGACAGCTTCTTGGTTTTCTGGGCTCTGGTTTGTATGCCTACTATAAATTAGTGGGCAAGTAACCACATGATAGAAGCATCGATTAATGTTATGACTATCCGTTACTGCTGCTGGGTGCTGGCTAGGTTTGCAGTCATATGAATGCAACAACAGTGATCTAATAGGTAACGATCTAACAGGTAACGGGTAACCCATTCCAGAAGCTAGTAAGGGTATTTGACGAGAAGGTACGGGTTTGTCAATAACTAAATGATTGAGCTGGAGCCAGGAGCAACTTTCATCTTCCATTGATCATGAAGAATGTGGTCAGAGTATAATGCGATGGAAGATAAAGCGCGCGCTGCTACTAATTTGTGATTACACCCATTAGGCCATTATTAACTATATTGATGATTTGTAGGGTATAGTTCTTGTTTTTGGGCATGTTCTGGTAAATATTGCTGTAATTGTTTTGCCCATATAGTAGTTGTATTCTTGTAACAGTTGTGATGAACGGTTGAAAAGTTTTGCCTTGAAATTTGCCAATTTGGGCTGTTCTTTATAAGACTAATTGGATATCTTGTCTCAAACCCAACATGTGAAATGGTTGGTGTCATAAACATAGATGATAAGTAGACATCTTTTATAAAATAAATTTTAAAATTTATAATACATACGTCAAACACAAGAGTAAAGAAAAAAGAAGTAGCTCAACATTACAACATGAGAAGTGAGAACAACTAGAAATAGTTTAACACAATATACTTTTGTGGGTAAATGAAGAAGGATAGGTAGATTGAGCTAGTTCTATGGACTATGATAAAGTGAAACGGAAGAACGAGTATGTTTTTTCAAGTATTTTGAGTTTGATTTTCATCTAGGCTTTCTTTCTCCTCAGCCTATCATGTAATTAAAAATATAAAATCATGTTATAGGCAAAGTTAATAAATTTTCAAAAAATTATTTTAAATTATTTTAATTGTTTTGACTAGAAATTCAAACTAAAAAACTTGGATGAAAAACAATTTTCTTTAAATTAAAAAAAATCCTTTGCACATATTTTTCCCTAAATATAAATATCATAAATAGAAAACATCACAAGTTCTTAAAGTCGAAAAAATTATCCTTTTTTATAAGAATCCACAAAAAAAATAGAACTATAATTTCAAAAATAAATTTTAAACCAATAAAAATAAAATCTCACCTCAGATAAAAACAAACTTTATCATTATTAACTTTTTAATAGTCATCATGTCCACCTTTATTAATCTATAATTTTTACAAAAAGAGTATACATCATTTTTAGAATTTTACTAGTTGAATTTAATTTTCAATTTTATTTTGTGAAGTGTTTTCCAACTAATAAAAAATTGACAAAGTTGGAAAAGAGGCGGCTAAATTAATTGTCACTACAATCAAATTGAGTAGCAAAGTAGCAAGCGATACCATTGTTATTTATACCTCCATTTTTTCTCTCTCCTCTTTCTCTCTCTTGTCCGAGGAACCGGCGCCCAACATTCCTTTCCTTTCATCACTCCAAAAGGCAAAGCAATTCTTTTTTGAAATCATAGAAAACCCTTAAATCATCTAATTTTGCGTGTTCCTTTAATCTAGGAATCAAACAAATGTCCCATTTTTACCTTTTTTTTCGCCATTAAAGCACGCAAAACACACATTATTGGTTTTATTGTTGTGATTTTGTGAATTTTGTTTCTTTTTTCAATCAATTTTGTGACTATGCGAAGATTCAGCTTCAGAGTTGCGAACGAAGACGAAGAGCTATTCGGAGATCAAAACGGAGGTAGAGAAAAATTACAATCATCTAGGGCTTCATTCGAGATTGTTCCGTCGTTTTTATCTTCATCGTCAAAACGTCGGCGAAGTATATGTCGGAATGTATCGTCGGTTTCAACGGCATTGTCGATTGTGAGTATTAGGAAGAGTTTCTCTTATGATAAGCTTGCTCAAGCTCCAATTCATCTTACCGTCATCAAATTAGATGGCTCCTCTTTCGGTATAAATTTCTCTCTCTTTCTTTTTTTTTTTTTTTTTTTTTTTTTTTGTGAAAATGTGAGTACTGAGTAATCTCTGATAATTTGCAAGGTGTTGTAATTTTCAAGTTATAGATGAATTGATGATTAAACTTGAGCTTTAGTTGTTACTCAGTAAATATATTGTGAACAATTAGGTTTTTCATAACGTGTCTTAGGACTGTTGAATCTACTCCCCATCGAACTTACCTTAATTAACTCATAAGTTTTCATGATGTTTTTAGATTCTTAAGTCTGGCATTTATTTTGATTTGAATTGCGGAACATATTGCATTTCCTTTATACAATGATGATCAGCACTTGAAAGTAATTGAAATAGTGTGAAGGATCTTTTGCATGTTTTCCAAACAATGACTTAATACTTATGAATGATTGACTTTGTTTATGGGGTAGTTAGATGTTGGAAGTAGTTTCATTAAGTAAATGATATTTCAAGAAATGTAGGAAGAATGGTTCATCAATTAGGGCTGGAAGTAATTAAATTCAGAATTTTAATAAGAATGCAGACTATCTTTATGGAGTGATTAGATATTGGTTTAATTGGTTATAATTGAGTGGTTTTGCAGAAATTGAAGTCATAACGATGGCGAAGATTTCTGACCTTAAGCAAGCAGTGGAAAGCGCTTTCAGTCACTTACCTACTGAAGGACCTGGAAAAATTTCGTGGTATGATCTTACTCATGTGTATTACGGACTTAAAAATCCTTACTTCAGAAAGGGAATCCATGGCATATAGCTGCATTGTTTTCTACTGTGACTTTCTGTCTGGCTTTTCTACTTTACTGATTTCTATATAACTCTTTTGCTGTTAGGCGGCATGTATGGGCACATTTTTGTTTATCATATTCTGGTCAGAAGCTTCTAAATGACGTTGACTATATCAATAGTTATGGCATAAGGGACGGGGATGAGGTATGTGTCCTTGTATACAAGTTGAATTTCAAATCTCCTGAAAATTGTGTTGCCTACTGCTCTCTATTTGACAGATTCAGCATATTCCTTAAATTATTATTTGCAGTATGCCATTCTAGATTCCTAATATAGGATATGATATTTCTAATATCGTGTGGAGTGCATACAACAATATTCTAATACTCAAATGCCATTAAGTGGCTCCAACCTAGGCAGTGTTTTAGAGGTCAGATGTACACAGTGTTGTCCTTGCAAACACAAAGAGGTTGTTTCTGATTGACCCTTAATAACAAATATCATTGCACTTTACATGTAAGAAGTGCACATTAGTCTAACGAGTTAAATTACTATAGTTTATTATGATCCGAAACCAAAGAAATGTAAACCTAAAAGTTGTAGTCCATGATTGCACGTGTAGTATTTTAATTAGATATATTTGTAGGGTTGATTTTGTATGACTGATGTAATCTGTGTGCTTCATTAGTTGAGAAATGGATTTTCCTGCATCCTGCACAGTGCACACTTTGATTTTTACTTTTATTCTGCTTGGCAATGTCGTGATCGTTGTGCTGAGCGCTTTTGTGGAGTAGAATATGAAGGTACATCCTCAAAATAGCATCTACATGGGTTTAGACTGTTAAATAATGAATTCTAAAAGATATAAATGCTCATAGCTAGTTGAAAAGGTCAAGTGTTGTGAGTTTGAATAAAGAAATATTCTCTCATGTAAAGCACTCACCATGTGGTTTACTGAACTAGAGGAACAATCAATTTAAAGTGTGATTGTTGTCTTAGTGTTCTTTATGTGTTGCAATAGATCTCCCTATGTGTGTCTAAGAAACGATATTTAGGTATAAGCTCATATGTATATATATTCTGTGTGGCTTTTCTTTTTATTGAGGTCGACAGTGCGTGACCTCTTAACTCACCCAACACTTGACTAAAATTAGGGTGAGTAAACTCTAAACTGTTATGAATTGACATGGTGATCTGTCTATAGCATAAAGTTAAAGGTAATCTTAATGGAGTAAATAAGTGATAGGTAACAGACTTTTGAGAGGTCTTCTTTTCTTTCAAATGAGCTGAAAGCTCTGAAAAAGGCTAACAAACTATCAAAATACCTTTCTTTCTGTACTTTTTCTTCATTAAACTTTCGTGTTCATCCTTTTGCGAATAAAAACTTAAAGGCATATGTTATATATGTTCACTAAACTCAAACTGCTAGAATTAATTGTGATTTAACTTCTTTTCACTAATGCATTTGTTTGCAAATCTGTGTTATGTTGGTTCCAGGATGATAAAATGTTTAAATTGGTTTTCCTGACATTTGAATGAATCGGATAATGTGTTTTCTCTGTGGCTTGTACTGATTTGACATAATGTGACCTATGCAGCTTCACTTTGTTCGGCACGTGTCAATTGCTTACAATCTCATAAAAAAGAGATCAAGAAAACGAAATGAAGCTCCCAAGCCTAGTACAATGTTGGACTTCATCTCATGCTCTTTTTGCTTTCTAATCTTTCTTTTGCTGTATGCCGTATCCCATTGCTGTACCCAACCCATTGCCATACCCAAATGCTAACCCTGTGCTAAATGACCTCAATAGTGAGAAGTGCATGCTAGGTAGTGCCTGTAACGGTTGTTTTTGTTTTTATTTTTTATTTTTTATTTTTATTTAGGTATTCATTTTTGAGGTTGTCGTGCAAATTTAACTGTTGATAGAATAATGCTAATTTTGTTGTTTCAAATGCCTGGAGTATACAACTCTTTTGGTCCATTTCATTATCTTGACGAGTTCTTGAACTAACTTGCTCCTTTTGATGAGCTGTTACTGAAACTGAGACTGAACCAGATAAAATAGTTTGTTTGATGGTCCTGATTAATGTCACATGATTTATCACTCTCCTTGTGAATTGTGAATCAAAAAGGTGAATTATGGTCAATTTTGGGCCATTTTGAGTGAATTCCGAACTCAGAGCACGAATTAGGTTGCGATTACGTTACTCTGGTCCTGATACTTGAAGAAAAGCATGATCACTTTCTTTGAGTAGTGATGTATTCACTTTTTAGGGTTCTACACATATGAAGCCTTGTTTTTGGTGCTGTCGTAATTAGTAGAATATCTACATTTGTTCAATTCTGGTTACTTTTAGCTTCTAGTTCCTTTATTTAGTCGATCTGCATTGAGGAAACTGAATGGCTGGCATATTCCTTTATGCAGAACAGAGAGCAACAAGGAAGAAATATCGGAAATAGAGGTAGCCGATGATGATGTAGAGAACGTAAGATATCAAGTGCATGATAATTCAAACTACAATGAGCCTGTGCTCGCTCATTTATTCAGAGGGTGGTTTCTGTATTCCAGAATTTCCAGCACAGAACACAGTAAGTTCGAAAGACCAGCCAATTCACCCAAGTGGACAGGCGGATTTGTGGGTTGCTTAAAAAGCTTGTTTCCTTTTTGTGATGATAGGCTGCCAAGCTATTCTTCCAGAGTATCACAGGTAGAAATTTGAGCATTATCATTAATACAGAAATACCAAATGCTGGAATCAATTCTCTTGGATGTAAAGCTTACAAATAAAACTGCATATAAGTTGTATACCCATGTATGTGGTCGGAAAAATTCGAGTTATGTAGAGTTTCAAATCGAGTTGAAGGATCTGTCACGGAACCTGAAATACATTTGTAGCAGTATGGCATATAGATACAAAGCAATAAAGATCTGAGCATTATGATTAGCATTGATCTATCATTTATGTGAATGCTCGACCAATTCGATGAAGTTTGATCACATTTGCCCCGACTTTTATGTGCTAAACACGCTCAAACTGAATTGCAGAATCGAGCAGGTTGCACTATGCAGCAAAAATATGATCTGAAAATCTTGAATTCATGTGGAGTAATTTTTTTAAAATTTTAATTTTTAATGGATTGTATATGCAATTTTATATTCTATATTAAATTTACTAGTATATCTAACATATGTTAATTACATTTTAACAAATTACGCCTCATTACATTTTACATAGCAAGTATTTCAATTATGCTATAAATATTAAATCTATAGCTTTTTGTTTGGTTAAAGGCTAAATTTTTATTTTAGCTGGAGTAAACTTTTACTAGTCCAATTAATGAAAACCAAAACAAATTTTTCAAAAGGATTTCCCATAAAAGGAATATATTGCAAAAAAAAAAAATTATAAAAAACAAAAAAACAAAATTTTGTACCACAATTTAAAAACCCACATTTGTGTGGCATAGTTTGAGATAACCTTTCCCAAATCTTTCCTTCCCAAATCCACTTCTTCCCGATCAAAAATCTCTCACCATTAACACATTCATCTTCTTATTCATCCATCATCTAACACATAGAAAGCTCAACAATCACCCATGGCTAACATGCTAATGGCTTGTTCTTCCAAATCTCTCCCAACTCCATCAATTCCCACAACCCACAAACCCAAATTCTCCCCCCTTGAAAACCCACTTCTCAAATTCCCTTCTCTACAAAACCCACTTCTCAAAAACCTCAACTTCTCTCTCCTCAAATCTGCCGCCATTACAGCTGCTCCACTCTCTCTCTCTTACCTTCTTCCTCACCCTTCTCTTGCTGAAGAAATCGAAAAGGCTTCACTCTTCGATTTCAATCTTACACTCCCAATCATAATGGCTGAATTTCTTCTACTTATGTTCGCTCTTGACAAAATTTACTTTACCCCTTTAGGAGATTTCATGGATCAACGTGATTCCGCCATTAAAGAAAAGCTTGCTGATGTTAAAGACACTTCCTCTGAAGTTAAACAACTTGAAGAACAAGCTAATGCTATCATGCGCGCTGCACGAGCTGAGATTTCTGCTGCTTTGAATAAGATGAAGAAAGAAACACAACTTGAAGTTGAGGCTAAATTAGCTGAAGGTAGAAAAAAAGTTGAATCTGAGCTTCAAGAAGCTTTGGGTAGTTTGGAGAAGCAAAAAGAAGATACAATTAAATCTTTGGATTCCCAAATTGCTGCTCTTAGTGATGAAATTGTTAAGAAGGTTCTTCCTGTTTCTTGATTTTGTTATATTTTTGGGTTTTGAGAAGTAGTTTGGTGTTTTTGTAAGTTTTATATTTATATTTCAATATTTGTATGTGAATGAATGGATATAGTAATGGTATAAATAATACAATGCTCTACTTTTGGAATTTTGGATGGAATTTTAAATTCGGGTAAGAGTATGATTTATGGCGATGTATTAAAAAGTCATCCAACTATTTCACAATATTTCTTTTTTCTAAAAGTTTATCTAATATTTATCTATCCCATTATACTTTTTGCTCCTTTAATTTATCTAATATTTATTTTCATTTTTTCATAATAATATTTTCATGTTATTTGATGAAAATAGATTTACATTTTTATTAATTAAAAAAATTTATTCTTTTAATAAAACTAATATTTTTTAATAAATATAAATTTGTAGACATTAATAATAATTAAGGAAAATTCGTTAAATTCAAATAAAAATTACAATGCGCATACATAAAATAAGTACACAAACTAAAAAAAACTAAAATTTTAAATGATACATTAATTGTGGTTCCTTCCAAACTTTTGCTAGATATTTTCAACCAAGTCATCTTTTAAGGATAAATGTGTTTGTCGATTTTCAACATCATCCTTATTTGCCAAGTATCGGTTGATATCAACAATTCTATCTGTATAATACTAAAACTCATCATTTAATCCACTTGTACCTTCCGATTGACCTTGAGGACGATCTCCCATAAACTCTCTACCATCAGCATAGTGTGTATATGTATCTCTTTTATCTTCCGCTATCATATTATGCATAATAATACAAGAAGTAATTGTATTAGAGAGTCGTTCCTCATCCTAAGCAAGTGAGGGCTTTCTAATTAT